>NC_143583.1:45145947-45445947 GCF_048544385.1 Mastigoproctus giganteus
GAAAGGCTTAAGTTTTGTAAATTACAGAGTCTGGAGACTAGGCACCGGCAAGGTGATCTGATAGAGGTGTATAAGGCTTTGAATGGTTTGAGCATGCTCAATGCCAATGGGATTCTTCCTCTTGCTCAGAATAATCACCTCAGAGGGCATAAATTCAAATTGAGGAAGGACGGATGTCGGATAGATGTGCGGAAATTTGCCTTTGGCCCACGGGTGGTTGTTTGGTGGAACCGACTTCCATCATTTGTTGTTGAAGTTGATAGCCTAAACAAATTTTAGGCTCAACTGGACAGGTATTTCGAACGAACAGAGGGGTGAAATGGGAGTGGTGTGTGTTTTTTTTTTTTTTTTTTTGGCTGAGGCTGAATAAGCTTGCTTTCTTGCATCATATGCCTCTACTAATGCTAATGCTAATCTATACTTGCATGTACACCAATGCTAGGAGTATAGTTAATAAATTTGATGAGCTTGAAGTGCTAGTCAAGACATCAAAGGCAGATATTTTTGGGATATCAAAGCCGTGGTGTTACACAGATATAGGTAGTGCAGAGTTAGAATTTGGGGAGTACAATGTGTATAGGAAGGATAGGAATCGAGGAGGAGTTATGCTGTTAGTTAAGAAACACAAAATCTAAGGAAGTGCATCCAATTGATGCTGGTGGACAATGCAGTGTTGAGTCTGTTTGGTGTGAAAGGAAAAATGAGAGTAGGTGAGTGTTATAGGCCTAATGAGTCTAATGAATATAATGGGCAATTGTGCAGAGAAATAGAGTGGGCCAGTAAATCAGAATGTCTTATAATGGGAGATTTTAACTTTCCAGATACTGACTGGAACTTTTGGATTGGTCACTCGCACACTAGCAAGACTTTTGTGGATTTATTGGATGACTATTTTCTACAGCAACATGTTCAAGAGGTAACCAGAGGGAGTAATACTCTTAATCTGATTATCAGTAGTGATTCTTCATGAATTAAGAATCTGCAGATAAAGGAACCACTGGGCTACAGTGATCACAATGTTTTGATGTGGGAATTATTTAAAGATGTAACTACCATCAAGGCTAAAGGGAAGGGCTTTTGCTTTTGCAAAGGTGACTACAGAGGTCTCACACTGTTTTTAAATCCTGTACAGTGTGATCAACTGATGATGTTACCAACAGCGAATTCTAAATGGGAAGCCTTCGGGGACTTCTTATTTTTGCAGGCTACTAGACTTTTCATTCCAACTAAGAAATACTGTTCAAGGTTTAGGATGCATATAAAGTATCAGGCAACATAGAAGCCTATGGCAAGTGTAAACTAGTCTGTAATTAAGTCACAAAGGAGGTTAGGCAGACAAAGGCAGATTATGAGAAATCTTTGGCAAAAGATGCAAAAAAAAACAGCAAGGAGTTCTTTACTTATTTAAACTCTAGAAGGAAAGGGATGAATCAGATTGGACCACTTAACACAGATGGGTTGACTATTGATGATCATGCTCAGGTAACTGATAAACTGAATGAGTATTTTGCATCTATAAATACTTGCTAATATAAGAGAATTCAGGCTAATATAAGAGAATATAAGGAACCAGTGCTAATATAAGAGAATTTTTAAGCAAAGAATTTTTAAGATTAATTCATTTAAAATGAGACTCAGCATGGCATGCAAATAATGTTTTGATTATTTATATTAAAATAGCATCAAGTGAAGTTAGCTATAGATATGAAACATGTCAGAAAAAGAGAAGAAAATAAGAAAAGAAAGAATGGTAAAAAAACAATGCAAATAAAAATGCAGTGAGGAAATCTGATGCAAAAATTTTGCCATTGATATTTGAATTTTGGACCTTATCTGAATTTTGATCTTATGAACAAACAGATGTCACAAAAAATATGATGAGAGTTTGTATTTTAGTATTTTGATAATTCTACACTGTCGGGCTCCTTCGGTTTCAGGTTTATTTTTCATTTCTAAATGTACATAATGTACATGTTTTAGTTTTTAATATTAAAGTAAATTGTCTTTCACAGTTTGGTCTGGTTGGAAAGAACAAAAATTTATGATGTAAGTGAAACTCAACACTAAACCTAATCTTATACAAGATTTAAAATAGAATCAAATTTCCAGCATAAGCCCAGTAGTGGCTCTAGTGGGTTACCAATGTCATCCCTGGCAACTAGTAATCAATCTTCTTCTATTGCTGTGGGTCCAAATTATCCAATACATTACCTGTTATCTTATTTTAAGTGCACTTAATTTTAATAAGTTCACTCAATGACTCTGAAAAATGCTGCCTTGACCAATTATAAGATAAGAAAATTTACATCATGTGTTACCTTATAATTTCTATTTATTGGAATTTGTGCTTTAAAAAATAGCTCTTGTCACATTCAGTAACTAAGTCTTCAATCCATTCTGCTCAACTAAAAACACTATGAAACCAATTTCAATATAAACATCAGGAATAAATTATATTTTTCTAAGAGGTAGTATATAATGTTAAATACCATTATCTATTAATCAGTTTATGTTTCTAAACATGTTCTATGTTTATCTTTTTTTGGTTAAGTTCATATGTTTCCTTAAATCACATACTGTTTCTCATTGCATCACCATACAATTATGTAAAAACAACCCTTTGAACATTTTTACAACCCTCTGATTGTAAAATGATTTTACAACCAAAGAGTATGCAGCAAGATAATATATGAAAACTACTGTTTTCATAGAGATATTATGTTATAACCTTCTTACTTTTCAAGTGCAGCTTAGTAATTACTCTAACACAAAATTATTCATTGATCCTAAATAGTCACGAGTTAGGGTTGAATTTGAAAGTGTCTGCAATTTTGCCCAGACACGATAGCAGAGAGTATATGATGAGAGCCTTGTCGATCAATTCGGCCCTTCCTGGAGAGACTTTCCAAGGCTCAAGGGGTAGAATTTTTTTCAGCCTAGTCTGTGCTTGTTGATAGGAGAGATTGCTTCTACAGGGATGGGGTACACTTAAATAGAAAGGGTGCAAGAATATTTGCTGATGCTATCAAGGCAGTGTTAGGTGGATGGGAAAACTGCTAGCTTGGAGGGATATACAGACTAAAAGGTTAACAGTGGCCGCAGGCAGAGGCAAAAGTGATTCTTGCACTGCTTCTATTAGAATGAGCAGCAGCCTGGAAAGCAAGGTAATGGAGATTTCCAGGACTGCTGGGAGTCATAGTATATCAAATAAATACATGGGCTGTGTTAGGGTAACTAAGAGTATAAACAGGTGCATGCATACTTGCATGTACACCAATGCTAGAAGTATAGTTAATAAATTTGATGAGCTTAAAGTGCTAGTCAAAACATCAAAGCCAGATATTGTTGGGATATCAGAGATGAGGTGTCACACAGACATAAGCGGTGCAGAACTGGAATTTGGGGAGTACAATTGTACAGAAAGGATAGACAGGATAGGAAGGGAAGAGGGGGTTACGCTGTTAGTTAAGAAACACAAAATCTAAGGAAGTGCATCCAACTGCTGTTGGTGAATGCAATGTTGAATCTGTTTGGTGTGACATAAACACTGGGAAAGGAAAAATGAGAGTAGGTGTATGTTGTAGGCCTAATGAATCTGATGAGTATAATGAGCAATTATTCTGAGAAATAAAGTGGGCCAGTAAACCAGAATGTCTTATTATGGGGGATTTTAACTTTTCAGATATTGATTGGAACTTGTGGATGTCACTAGTTTATTGGATGACAGTTTTCTACAGCAAAATGTTCAAGAGGCAATCAGAGGGAGTAATATGCTTGATCTGATTATCAGCAGTGATTATTCGTGCATTAAGAATTTGCAGATAAAGGAACCACTGGGTGACAATGATCACAATGTACTGATGCGGTAATTACTTAAAGATATAACTACAATCAAGGAAGGGAAGGGCTTTTGCTTTTGTAAAGGTGACTACATTGGTCTCAGACAGTTTTTAAATTCTGTACAGTGGGATCGGAGCCTCCGTAGCCAGGTGGGCAGAAGCAGCAGTGCATAGTTACATGCTTCTTGATTAGACCAGGTTTCGAGCCCGTGACCACCAAATACGGGGGATGCGGAAAGGTCAGGAAATGACCACCGCATATCCCCGGAGCAATATGGCCTTAGCTGCTAATGCTCCTAAAAACCAAATAACAACGACGACAGTGGGATCAACTGATGATGTTAGCAACGTTGAATTCTAAATGGGAAGCCTTCAGGGACTTAATTTTGGAGGCTACTAGGCTTTTCATTCCAACTAAGAAATACCGTTCAAGGATTAGGCCTAAATGGATGTCAGATGAACTAATGAGACTCGTGACATATGGGATGCATATAAAGTATCAGTTGACACAGAAGCCTATGGCAGGTATAAACTAGTCTGTAATCAAGTCACAAAGAAGGTTGGGCAGGCAAAGGCAGATTATGAGAAATACTTGGCAGAGGATGCAAAGAAAAAAGCAAAGAGTTCTTTACTTATGTAAATTCTTGAAGGAAAGGGATGAATCAGATTGGACCACTTATCACTGATGGGTTGACTGTTGATGATCATGGTCAGGTAGCTGATAAACTGATTGAGTATTTTGCATCTACATTCACACATGAGGAGTTATCCAATGATGGGAGTGCCAGAAGTTTATCAAACTCTATCGGGCAGCTAGATTTTGTAATAACTTAGAGCAAAGTGGAGGAGAAATTGTTGAAGTTAAACATAAAGTCACCTGGAGGGGACAGGATCTATCCAGTTATATTAAAGGAGTAAGCAAAGGAAGTAAACAAATCCTTAGCCATAATTATGAGAGCTTCCTTGGACTCAGGGGAGGTCCCCATGGATTGTAGATGTGAAAATGTATCACCAATTCACAAAGGGGGGGGTTCAAAAGGTGACACAGGTAACTATAGACCTGTTAGTTTAACTTGTGCTCTGGGGAAAATAATGGAATCACTGGTTAAAGAAGCATTGCAGGATCATCTAGACAAGACTGCAGTAATAGTTAAGACACAGCATGGGTTTGTTAAAGGGAGGTCTTGTCTGTCCAATTTGATTAAATACTATGATGTGGTCACAAAGAAACTGAATGCCAAAAATAATTTTGATTTCATATATTTGGATTTCAGGAAAGCTTTTGATACTGTTGCACATGGAAGACTGCTACACAAATTGGAGAGGTATGGCATTAAGGGTAAGTTGCTAAAAAATGAATAGCAAATGCTTAGAAATGTAGAATGTACGTTGCTACAATGGATAAAGGGATGGTTGAGTGGGAGACAACAGAGAGTGGTAATCAATGGACACTACTCTTCATGGATAAATGTTATTAGTTGAATTCCACAGTGTTTGGTGTTGGGTCCATTGTTGTTTTGTATATTTATCAATGATATTTATGAAGATATATCAGGTTTAATGTCCAAGTTTGCAGATAATACAAAGGTTGGCAGGGTTGTTAATGACAGTAAAGACAGTATGCTACTCCAACTAGATCTAGATAAGTTGGACAAATGGGCTGAAAAGTGGCAAATGAAGTTTAACATTGACAAATGCAAAGTACCGCATATGGGTAACAATAACCGAAGAGAAACATACCGAGCATGTGGTACACTAAGGGAAATGGAAAGTGAAAATGAACTGAGGGTAATTGTGCAGTCAAATATGAAGTTTGCTGAGCAGTGCAAAGGGGCTGGCAGGGCAGGTCATGGAGTCTTGTCATTGATATATAGGAATTTTGCTAGTGGGGCCAGGGAGGCGATTATCCCGTTATACAAGGCAATGGTCAGGCCACACCTAGAGTACTGTGTACAGGTCTGGAGGCCTCATTTTAGGAAGGATGTATAGTTGCTAGTACGAGTACAAAGAAAGGCAACAAAATTGGTGAGGGTAACAAAGGGGTGCTCTTACCAAGAAAGGTTTAAGCTCTGCAAATTCCAATGCCTGGAGAGTATGCACCTGAGAGGTGATCTGATTGAGGTGTATAAGGCCTTGGATGGGTTGAGCAAGCTGGATGCTGATGGGATTCTTCCTCTTCCTCAGATTAAGAACTTGAGGGAGCACAGATTCAAATCATGGAAAGACAGTCGTAGAATAGATGTGCGGAAATTTGCCTTTAGTCAGCGGGTATTTGATTGATGGAACAGACATCCATCTTTTTTTGTGGAAGTTGATAGCCTAAATAGATTGAAGGTTGAGCTGGGCAGGCATTTGGAATGAATGGAGGGGCATGGGAGGGCTTTTTTTTTTTTTTTTTGCTGATGCTGCATAAGCTTGCTTTCTTGCATCGTATGCCAATGCTAATCTTTTTTTTTTTTCCAATGCACCTTTAAATGTAACAAATTCTGTTGCATAACATCTGAGAGATGCAGTTTCTTTTGTTTTTTCAATAAAAATTTTATCTTTAGATTTTTTATTGAATTTAAAATTGTGCTTTATTAATTAGGATTTAAATAATTTATCCTACTTTTGACTGTTAGAAATTAATTAGGCTTTGTGCTTTTTTGCACATCTTTTATTGTATCCACCACTCAATTTCCTGCTTTTAACCCAACAAGCCCTTCCCATTGAAAAAAAAAAGAACAATCTTCTGAAAAACATACATGGCAGGTAAAGATCCAAATTATAATATGCCATTTGTGCAGATATAGTCACAATTCACACTGTCATCCCACTCTTCTAAATGGATGGGAGGGAGGGGGAGGATGAATTACAGTTTCCAGATGAGCAGTGTTTATACACTCCCACTAAATAAAAACACACACATGGTGGCTAGTTGATAAAAAGCACTCAGTTTACCTCTGGTAACTCAAGTAAATAAAAAGAGAAACAGAAAATGCTGTACCATCATTTAGAGAAATTAGAAACTTAAAAAAATAAATAAAAAAGAAATCACAGAAAAAGTTTACAAAGTGATGTCTATCAGATACTGCACGAGCATCTTAGGGTTAAAAATACTTTCTGCCTCTTCAGAGTAATTATTCCTGGAAGATTATATGATATCAATACTTATCACATTCACGTTCTTTAACTAGTTTTTCAATCCATTCTGCTCAAATAAAAAGACTGTAACACCTGCCCAAATGAATAAAGTATATTTTTCTAAAAGGTAGTATATAATGTTAAATGCCATTATTTAATTAACCAGTTGGCAGGCGAATTTTGTTTTCAGAAAATATTTTTCATCCTATTAAAGTTAATACCATCCTATTAAAGTTCAACATTTGTTCTAAAAAGACCTAATGATGCAAGAGAAAAGTTTCATCTAATCCACTGAGAAAAAGCTTCATAACAACTATACTCATGACATACACATACTAGTACTGACAAGCAGCCAATGACTGATACCTATGTGATACTGTTTAGAAATGACATTTAATAGTGGCAGCATAATGATATGGGCCTAATTCAAGTAGTTTGTCCTAGGTCCACATGGAACCTTGAATACAGATGCATACCAATAACATACTGAACAGTTTTGTCCTAACTTCATTACGGGAATTGTCCACAGAATGCCACTGAGGGTATACCATCAGGAATGATCAGTGACAGCTGGCTATAAGAGTACCACTAAGCCATGGCACTTCCACAGTGACACCAAAAAAATACGAGTGAATATTTTTGTACTTTTTCCTTTTTATTAGTGATTTATATATTTTTTTCTTATTACTGATTTGTATATATTAATGAATACAAATCAGTAATAGTCACAGTTACAATAAATTATGACATTTGCATTTATAAACTTATGTTATAAATGAAAATGTCATAATTTATTGTCCTATTTATAATTCAACAGAACAAAGAAACATGCTACTCTAAAACTGGTGCTCCTTGCTTACATGCACTCAAATAATTCCTGCATAGAGACACATTTTGAAACTCACTTCCTATAGCCTAACAGATGACTAAATGAACCAAAGCAAGACTGCCTCTGGTTCATGCTTATGTTCACAATGAATAAAAAAAAGCAATGTAAATATATATAGCAAGGGAAAGCAAGGCACTGGAGATTTCAAGGACTGTTGTGAACATCATAAAACAAGTAAATACACGGGCTGTGTTAGGATAAATAAGAGTAAGAACAGTTGCATGTACACCAATGCTAGGAGTATAGTAAATAAATCTGATGAATTTGAGGTGCTGGTCAAGACATCAAAGGAAGATAGAAGATACAATTGGGATATCACAGTGTGCTGAAGTGGGATTTACTCAAAGAGGTAACTACCATTAGGGGTAAAGGGAAGGGTTATTGCTTTCGTAAAGGCAACTACGATGGACTGAGACAGTATTTAAATTCTATACAGTGAGACCAACTGATGATGTTACCAACAGCAAACTCAAAATGGGAAGCATTCAAAGAACTTATCTTGGAAGCTACTAGGCTTTACATACCAACTAAGAAATATTGTTCAAGGTTTAAGCCTAAGTGGATGTCAGATGAACTAATGAGACATATGGCAGAGAAGAAAAATGCATGGGATACATACAAATTAACACGTGACACAGAAGCCTATGATAGATACAGGTTGATCTGTAACCAAGTTACAAAGGAGGTTAGGCAGGCGAAGGCAGATTACGAGAAATCTTTGCAAGGGATGCAAAGAAAAACAGCAAAGAGTTCTTTACTTATGTAAACTCTAGAAGGAAGGGGATGAATCAGATTGGTCCACTTGATATCGATGGGTCAACTGTTGATGATCCTGCTCAGGAAGCTAACAAACTGAATGAATATTTTGTATCGACATTCACACATGACGAGTTATTCAGCGAGGGGAATGCCAGAGGTGTATTCAACTCTGGCAGTAAGCTAGAGAATCTTGTAAAAAGGAGGAGAAATTGTTGAAGATAAATACAAGAAAGGCACCTGGGGTGGATGGGATCTATCCAGTTATATTAAAGGAGGCAGCAAAGGAAGTAAGCAAACCCTTAGCCATAATTATGAGAGCTTCCTTGGACTCAGGGGAAGTACCCATGGACTGGAGATGTGCAAATGTGACCCCAATTCACAAAGGTGGATCAAAGGGCGACACAAGTAATTATAGACCTGTTAGTTTAACTATTGTTCCAGGAAAATTAATGGAGGCACTGGTTAAAGAAGCACTGCAGGATCATCTAGACAAGACTTCAATTACAGCTCGGACAGAGCATGGTTTTGTTAAGGGGAAGTCTTGCCTGACCAATTTGATTGGATACTATGATGCAGTCACAAAAGAACTGGATGCAGGGAATAACTTTGATATTATATATTTGGATCTTATAAAGGCTTTTGATACTGTTGCACATGGAAGACTGCTGCACAAATTGGAGCAGTGTGGCATTGGAGGCAAATTGCTGCTATGGATAAAGGGGTGGTTGAGGGGAAGAAGACAGAGAGTGGTAATCAATGGATACTGCTCATTGTGGACTAATGTTATTAGTGGAGTCCCCCAGGGTTCAGTATTGGGTCCATTATTGTTTTCTGTATTTATAAATGATACTGATAATGGTATATCAAGCTTAATGTCCAAGTTTGCAGACGATACGAAGGTGGGCAGGGTTGTCAAGGACACTACTGACACTATGCTACTGCAACAGGATCTGGAAAGGTTGAGCAGATGGGCTCAGAGGTGGCAAATGAAGTTTAACATTGACAAATGTAAAGTACTACATATGGGAAACAGCAACCCCAGAGCAACGTATCAACTCTGTGGTACTACACTGACAGTGGTAGAGAATGAAAGGGACCTGGGGGTGGTTGTGCAGGCAGATATGAAGTTTTCTGAGCAGTGCAGACGGGCTGCATGAGTAGCTCATGGTGTATTGTGGATGATATATAGGAATTTTTCTAGCAGGGATAAGGAGGTGATTATTCCCCTGTATAAGGCAATGGTCAGACCACACCTAGAGTACTGTATACAGGTCTGGAGGCCTCATTTCAAGAAGGATGTAGAGATGCTGGAACGAGTACAGAGAGGGGCAACAAGATTAGTGAATGGAACAAAGGGATGCTCTTACGAAGAAAGGCTTAAGTTTTGCAAATTACAGTGTCTGGAGACTAGGCACCGGCGAGGTGATCTGATAGAGGTGTATAAAGCTTTGAATGGTTTGAGCATGCTCAATGCTGATGGGATTCTTCCTCTTGCTCAGAATAATCACCTGAGAGGGCATAAATTCAAATTGAGAAAGGACAGATGTAGGACAGACGTGAGGAAATTTGCCTTTAGCCAGCGGGTGGTTGGTTGGTGGAATAGACTTCCATTCCTTGTCGTGGAAGTTGATAGCCTAAATAAGTTTAAGGCCCAGCTGGACAGGTATTTCGAACGAACAGAGGGGTGAAGTGGAAGTGGTTATTTTTTATTTATTAATTTATTTTTATTTTTTTATTTTTTTATTTTTTGGCTGATGCTGCATAAGCTTGCTTTCTTGCATCAAATGCCTCTACTAATGCTAATCAGAGATGTGATGTAACACAGATTATAAGGAATGCAGAATTTGAATTTGGGTAGTAAATGTGTATAGAAAGGACAAACAGGATAGGAAGAAAGGAGGTTATGTTGTTAGTTAAGAAACACACAAAATCTAAGGCAGTGCAGTGCATCCAGTTGACATGTGGGGAACAGTGCAGTGTTGAGTCAGTTTCATGTAACACAAGCACTGGGAAAGCAAAAATAAGAGTAGGACTGTGATACAGGCCTAATATGTTGTACCTAATGTTGTAGTCTGCTGAGTACAACAAAAAACTGTACAGAGAAATAGAGTGGAAAGGTAAATCAAATTGTCTTATAATGGGGTATTTTAGCTGCCCAGGTATTGAGTGAAACTTGTGGATTGGTCACTCGCACACTAGCAAGAATTTTGCAGATTTATTGGATGTTTATTTTCTACAATAACATGTTCCAGAAGCAAAGAGAGGGTGTAACATTCTAGATCTGATTATCAGCAGTGATTATTCATGCATTAAGAATCTGTAGATAAAGGAACCATTAGGTGGCAGTGATTAGAGAGTACTGGTGTGGATTTACTTAAAAATCTAACTACCATCAGGGGTAAAGGGAACAGTTTTTGCTTTTGTAAAGATGAATGCAGTGATCTCAGACAGTTATTAAATTCTACACAGTGGGACCAACTAATGATGTTACCAAAAGCAAATTCTAAATGAGAAGCATTCAAGAAATTAATCTTAGAAACTAACAGACTTTTCATATCAACTAAGGAATTCTGTTCAAAGTTTGAGACTAAATGGAGGTCACATGACCTAATGAGACTAAGGGCTGAGAAAAAAAAATGAATGTGATGCATATAAATTATCAGATAACAGAGAAGCCTATGGTAGATATAAACTAGTCTGTAATCAAGTCACAAAGGAGGTTAGGCAAGCAAAGGCAGATTACAAGAAATCTTTACCAAATGATGCAAAGAAAAACAGAGCAAAAACTTCTTTACTTACGTAAAATCTAGAAGACAGGGAATGAATCAGATTGGTCCACGCAATATCGATGGTTCGACCATTAATATATGATTTTCATTGCAAGGTCCCAAGATACATACAGGTACCCTACCTTTATAAACCCTACACGGCACTAGGCCAGGGGTAATCTTGCTTGGGTAGCTGACAAACTGAATAACTATTTTGCATCTTCATTCAGACACATGAGGAATTCTGTGAGAATGTGGAGGCCAGTAGTTTATCAAACTCTAATAAGAAGCTAATGATTTTGTAATAATTGAGAGCAAATTGGAGGAGAAATTGTTGAAGATAAACATAAGAAAGCCACCTGCAGTGGATGGGATCTATCCAGTTATATTAAAGGAGGTGGCAAAGGAAGTTAGCAAACCCTTAGCCATAATTATGAGAGCATCCTTGGCCTCAGGAGGAAGTCCCCACTGACTGCAGATTTGCAAATGTATCCCAAATTCACATGGTGGAGATCAAACAGTGACAAGTAATTACAGACCTGTTAGTTTAAGTTCTGTTCTGGAGAAAATAGGAGAGTCACTGGTTAAAGAATCATTGCATGATCATCTAGTCAAGACTGCAGTTATAGTTCATACACAGCATGGGTTTGTTAAGTGGAAATCTTGTTTAACCAATTTGACTGGATAATAAGATGTGGTCACAAAGAAACGCAATGCAAAATATAATTTTGATATCATATACTTGTATTTCAGGAATGCTTGTGATACTGTTGAACAGGGAATACTGCTATTAATATATAACTGGAGCAGTATGGCATTAAGGGCAAGTTGCTGCTAGGGATAAAGGAATGGTTGAGTGGGAGATGACAGAGAGTAGTAATACCGGACACTGCTCTTTGTGGACTAATTTATTAGTGGAGTCCCCCAGGATTTGGTGTTAAGCTCATTGTTGTTTTCTATATTTATCAATAACAATGATGAAGGTTTATCAGGCTTAACGTCGAAGTCGATGATATGAAGGTTTGGAGGGTTGTTATTGACAGTAATGTCAGTAAATAAAATACTTCTTAGTTCATTTCACAAATATATGTGGTCTCAATTCTAATCTCAACACATTTCCACTTGCAGTCTGCCAAACCCCATATACTTTTTCTGACAGAATCTCAGTTATCCGTTGATTCAACTACTACTCATCTCACTTGCCCAAATTATTCGCTGTATGATTCCTTTCACCTCAAAGGTAGTACTTGTGCAATGTCTGATCCGATATTCCCTGTCAGAGACTTGGTAATTTGGAATCTCCTCTTTTCGATCTTCTCCGGCTTAAAATATCTCTACTTCATTGTGTCAAATTCATCTGTTGTCTCTACCGTTCTCCCAACTCCACTAATCACTCGGAGCTCTTTGACTTCCTCTCTTTGAAACTAGACGTTTTATTTTCCTTACAAATTTCTTCCATCTTTAAAAGATTCATCGCTACTAATACCTGTTTACCATTCATTCCAAAACTATTATGCACTGTTCTTTACTCATAAATACACATTATAATGCCAACCAATGACTACACAGTAGCTTGTCCCCTGTCACATCCACCACCAATCAGTTCATCGTTTGCCACACCTACCTGTCAATCGATATATCCTTCTCGATTTCGGCTCCAGACTGATAACACCTACTGTCTGTTTACCGAGCGAGCAGAGCTAGAGTCCAGTGCCGGGAAACTAATTTTCCATGTAAGTTATCCGACATTTCTCTTCGTTCTCATGTTGGCTTTCTTTACTTTAGCCAATGTAAGTTTTTTAGTTATGTTTAGGATAAAATTGTCTGGGAACAATAATTTTTTCACACGAAGCATGTTTATTATTAGCTAGCTGCACAGCACAAGCAAAACTGCAGTGTACAGAGGTGAAATGGTATTAGCATAGCTGCTGCTTTCAGGACAATTTTTAAGGTTTTGTAACTGTGGAGGCCAAAGTCAAATAAGGACCCCAATAAGTGGGACCCCAATGTTAATAATTTAACGAGTTAGTATTACTATTGCACCTATAATATTTCTGAGTATTACTGGGAAGGGGACCATGCTGTTGAGCCTACAGGGACTTTTGGCCCTGCAGTTTATATGTCAAAAAAGTTCCTGGCTGCTTTGCAGTTCCTGTTTTATAGGAGCTGATTCGGCCATTATAAAAAGCAATGCAACTCTGAACTCCAGCACCCCCCCTCTCCCATAGCTAGGTAGCAGATTCATGATTTCTGCTCAATGTGTTATGTTTATATAAACGTATCCCCATATCTGGCCAGTGCAGTTTTTATTTATATAAACAAAGGCAAAAAAATAGTCACTGAGTCCGAGGTGCCAAAAAGGGAAAAGCGATTAATGATACCGCTGTTTTTTTCAGTTAGACCCAAACCCAAACTAAAGTATCTAAAGGATGTAGTTTACCTTTGTTCTTTACTTTTCCCCAATCGCCTGACAAATGACTCATAACATAACTTACATGGTAGTGTGCATCCATTTTTAAAACACTAATGGATCAGCATTAGCAGTGGTAAAGTATAGATTATTGAGATTAGGAGTGATGTATTCTGCAACATAACAGATGACAACATAACCAAAGTAAGCCATGCTGAAAATCTATAAATGTAATTTTACATTTGTGCTAGTATTCCTTCTCACATATTCTATAGTGAACTAATATCCTAGTGCAATATTTTACAACTATATTATGAGTACTTTAGTCCTTATCAATATTTGTAATTTTTTTTAATCTTTTTAATTAATGCAACGCATATGCCATTCCATTGGTAAGTTCAACAAAAGATTATATTTAGTTCAGTATAAAAATTTTATAATTATTTTTCGAATTAACCATGGAGAAAAAACAAAGGCGGTGCTTTTAAACGCAAAATAAAATTGACTGCTGATGAAGCTCTAACAAAAGAAGTTAAAAAAATTCCTAAATTAACTTTGTATTTTGCTCATCTAGAAACAGAATTAACATAAACGACCAGTCAATCTGCAACTTTCGACACTGACAAAATGGTAAAAGAGCCATCAATCGAGGTTGAGCAAGAGAATGACATTCAAAAAACATCTTAAGAAGAAGAATCCTCAAGTAAACAATCTCCCTCCACAAAAGAAAATGAAGTTTTGTCAACGTTGAAAGAAACTGAAAATATCAATATTAAAAATCTTAAAAAAGAGAATTATCCCACTAACACTGCAACTACCTAGAGAATTTAACAGCAGATATGAAGCCATTTATTATAAAATACGGTGCTTGGAAGCCAAAAGAACCATTTCTGAAAAATAACAAAAAGAGATCATTTTCGATAAAATATTACTCAACCACTAGTAAATATTTAAAAATTAACAGGCAATGGTTGTGCTATTCCAACAAACTGGATTCCATATATTGCAAACCATGCTGGGAGTTTTCTGGAACTAGATGTAACTGGACAAAAGGCATCAATGATGGGCAAAATTTGTCTACTAAAATTAAGGACCACAAAAATAGCTTTAAAAGCACATAGAACCATGCATCATGAAAGAAACATGGAAAAGCAATATAGGACTTGATAGAATTATGGAAGAAAATTTGCAAGGACAATGTAATTTTTGGAGAAAAGTATTAAAACGGGTGATTAAAATAATCCTAAAACTGTCAAGAAATTCATTAGCTTTAAGTGGTCATCAAGAAAATTTAAGTGATACCTACGTTGAAAAATTTTTGTTGGATGTAAAGTTGTTAGCAGAATATGATCCAATTATGAGACAGGTGGATTTACTGACTGGAAGCGTTACTTTTTTAAGTCCCAAAATCCAGAATGAAGTTATTGAATGCTTGGGTCAGCATTTAAGAAAACGATTAACTAAGGATATCAAAGAAGCCCCCATATTTTTCCATCATTGCTGATACAATGAAAGATATCTCAAAAATGGATCAACTAAGCTTAGGCTGTTATGTCCATATTGTAAAAGATCTGTATGATGACAGACCTAAACATGTAGATGTCAGAGAAACGTTCCTTGGTTTTCCAACCATTACTGATGGATCAGCTGCTAGAATAAACGTCAATTATTCGACTCCATAAATTCAAATGATCTGGACCTTTCGAAATGTCATGGGAAAGGATATGATAGAGCAAACACAATCAGTGGTGCATAATCAGGAGTAAAAGACCGCCTAAAAGAATTAACCGAATGTGTTGTATGTACATTGTGCGGTACACAATCTCAATCAAGTTATTAATGATGCAATAAATAGAGTACCAAAAATATCTAACTATTTCAGCACTGTTCAAAGTATATATATTTATCAATGATATTGATGAAGGTATATTGGGCTTAATGTCAAAGTTTGCAGATGATACAAAGATTGGCAGAGTTGTTAATGATAGTAATGGCAGTGTGCTACTGCAACAGGATCTAGAAATTTTGGGCAGATGGGCTGAGAAGTGGCAACTAAAGTTTAACATTGACAAATGCAAAGTACAGCAATACCCCGCAAATCACTGACAATTAGTACCGAAACTGTTCCATGTTATGTGAAACCGTGCTGATTGAGGTATAATTATAATGGGTTTTAACTGAATTCATACCAGAGAAAGTGTCTATAAACAAATTAAATCTATAAACAATTTGTTGCTTGATAGACAATTAAAGGGATTTGAAATAAAAAATATTGCAAAAATTAAGGTAACATCATGAAAGATGAGAAAAAAGTTTTATTGTTCATTTTGGTATTTCCCATCTCGAATTCCATCTTGTAAAATTTGCTGTATCTTGATGCTACATCCAACATTCGGATCTCCATTCATAATCGCCCTGCAGGCCATGTAATTCCATCCCCCCCCCCCAAAATAAACTTTCTCAAATTCTTCTGTTGAAAATTCATTTGGTGCCACTTCAGTATTATCCATTTCAGAACTGTTTTCCTCTTCTTCATATGCAGTTTGCTAGTCAATTTCAAGGAGATTTGCATCATCAAGTCATTTGCCATGTGAGTCACTGCACACGTATATTGGCAGTGTCCAAAGTTTCACATCCCAAGTCTTTTCCGATCAATATGTTCAGCAATTGTCTGAACTTGCGATTCAAAACCAGTGAAATCATTTGCCAAATGGGACAAAACATGCTGCCAAACAGAACGCATGTCGCTGGCAGTGATTTCTAGCCAAGATGCAAATATATTTTTGATTGTATTTAAAGAGGTAAAAAATAAATTGTGAAATGAAAAGCTATCACGTCAAGATGGAATTAAGAATACTGGAATTAAGAAATCTTGTTGAGTATTAATTCAATGATTTTTCAAAGAATGAATATGGATATTGGTCAAGCTCCATTGGACATAAACATCATATAATCAAGTGAAAAAATTAAGCATTAAATTTGAAAATATCATCAAGGAAGCATCATCTATTATGCAGAAATGGGATATACCTTGTCAATTTGCAAATGAACAGAGGCAATTTGTTAAGAAACATTTTGATGAACTCGCTGAGGACTACCAATATAAAAATGCAGAACTGCTCTTTAACGTTAAGATATTTTTATCATGTAATTGACATAGTAATTACCAAACTGCGCAAAAGATTAAGGACAAAATACATTTTATAACTTATTTGTATTTCTTACTCCAACTCAATTAATCCAAATGGATGAAAATTCCATTATAAAAAATGCAGAGAAGGTGCAAAAGAAATTATCAAGTGACTTTTTGGAATCATTTTCAATGCAATTACTACTTTGCTTAAAGTCACTAAAAAGTGAAATTGCAAAAATTAAAATTATTCACTAATTTACAGAACTGGTCACAGTAAAATACTATGATATGAGTGCGAATTTTCCGGAAGTGTGCTCATTGATATTATTTTTGACAATTCCAATTACTGTATCAACCGAGGAATGCTCTTTCTCGAAAAAAATTAAGTAAGAATTATTTGAGAAACACTATCACTGATAGACATGAGAAAATGTCTATCAGTGATAGCACTCCTTAGCATAGAAGTGCAAGAAGCTTAAAAAATGAACATTTCTAAAGTAATTAATGTTTTTGCCAATGCCAAATCTGATTAAAAACCATTCAAAATTACATAAGTCAACATATAACTTCACTTAATTTTCAGAATTTATTTTTCATTTTTATATTTATAGAATTTAATATTATTTTTGTTTTTATATTGTATGGACAAAGATTTTAAATACACATTTACCGATGTATTGTTAATTTTTTATTTTTACCAAAACAAATATTTTCAGGATACCCACACTTAACTTTGCATTGGGACCCACTTTTTCTACTTACACCACTGTATATATATATATATTTACATATAAAAAGATTCTGATATCTGAAGTTCTGTTGCTTTTATGATATGGTTTTTACTTGTTGCTTTTAAAAGAAGATACATTAGTTAAAGGTTCCCCTCCACAAAAAATTACATGCCTACTTTTGTTTTCCTTTAGCATGATTAATGGAAATTTTCATTCAACCAAACCAGTACTTAGCTTTCACTTTGTACATTAAAACTATGTATACTGAAGCTGAATAAGGAAATCCTATATCATTTTTCCAATACATTCCAAAATACAGAAATTTTTGGATATAATAATCACATGTCCAGCTTTTTGACTGGGGATTGCAGGATTGGGAAACTGCACTCTACTCTCCCCCATGACCTGGTGTTTCTACAGTGTAGTGGTCTATGCATGTTAGTCTATGGGAACATGTATTTGCACGTGGTAGATGACTTTCATCAACCGGTGAAATGCCACCACTTTGCTTATTGGAGGCTTGAAGTGATGAAACCCATGTTTAGTCTCTAGAGCAAAGTTTCCGGCATCCCCCTCCCCCCCCATACTTCACCTTCAACCCATGCACGGTACTAAGTACTATAGGTTTTGATACCTTTCATGTTTGGGGTTGTCATAAAAAAAAAAAAAAAAAGGCTGATCTGTATATTGTGCTGGCTGGAAAAATAATAAACTGGAATAACTCAAAGGGGAACCCAATTCCATTGCCTGAAATCAGCTAACTACAGCCTTAAACTGGATATGTTGCAAAATCCACTGAAAATCCACTGAGAATACTCAGTGGATTTTCAGCTGCTGAAAAGGGATAAGCAGTTCTGATATTTTTACCGTATTCCTCATTAATAAACATACTACACTGTGTCCTACAAAGATACAAATTAGTGTGTGTAGCTAATTTTTAAATTTAACTAGTGATTTTTGTAAGTTATGACTCACCGCACATACCAGTGTTGGATCCAATATTGTTGAACTTGCCGCCATTCTTGTAGTCGATACAAAATAGCATAACGTATATCTCGAACTGATAGCATAATACCTACGTATTATGCTATCAGTTAGGAATAAGTATTAGGAATCAGTTAGCTTACTATAGTATTATCAATTAATCAATAAAATTTATTAATCTTATTAAATTTCACTGTTAATTAAATTGTATTTAAACGGAAATCATGACCCAGACTAGAAATGCAAAGCAACATGCACAGATTAGCGGGAGTGCTGTGGCTTGGGGGAGAAATGAAGGGGGTTCTACAACGCATCACAGTCTCAAAAAATGTATGAAATGTGAAATGTTTGCAGACCTTTCTGGAACAGGAGATGCTCTAGCCAAGAAGGATGTCTTTGGCTGTGCTAGGTGCCTAGAGTATCAAGAATCTAGGCGCCTAGAATGTCAAGAAACTAGGCACCAACTCAGCATTCTGAGGGCGTTTATGAGAGTTTGAGGTGTAGGGTAGATGCCCTCGAATAAATTAATATGAGGGGCCCATCAAGCTCTCAGCTGCTCAACTCAACACCAGATCTCACTCCTGTGCATCAGGCAACACAGTGGCAATCTCCAAGGCAGAATGCGCTGGTCCTACAGGAACTACTTATTGTTGGTGACTCTATTGTCAGGAAGACGGGAAATATATTATACAAAAAGGATAGGTGGAACAGGACGAGGGTATGTCTGCCAAGGGCAAAAGTTGATGACATTGTAGAGCAGATATCATCTTTTAGTAGTTCCTCCTTTCAGGAATCGAACCTAGACCTCTCCAAACTAATGAAAGAAAACTATCTGCCAACCAAGCTACCACAGAGCACAATTCTTTGTAAAACATTTTTGCTAACTTCCAGTATAGTGGGACATTTTAATTTGTGCTTTGAGAAAAGAAAAATTCAGTGATTCTTCATTCTTATAGAGTACACTCTCAACAATTTATATATGTTAAAAATTGAATTTTTCACTTATTTCTTCAAGGCAGCGGCTACTTCTTTCAAAGAAAATGCAGGCTGATGCCTTAGCCTAATTTTACATTGCTAATCCAGAACATTCCAGATGGTTAGTGGTCATACAGATAATGTGCATATGATGAATTTAAACTGAGCACAGCATACATGCACAACTTTGGTGGCAGGGACCTCTGAAAAAAACACTGATTTGAACAATATAGTTTTTCATAATACTTGGACTTAACCCTTACTACAAGTGCCTCAGTAATGTACAACCAACTATAACAAATGAAACTGTTGTCATTAGCTTATAAAAATGGTAAAGCATTTTCATACAGCCAAATTAATTATAATTAAACTGATCACAACTTTAGACTTAAAACTGCCTATACGTTGATATTTATTCCCAAGTTGTCTGTAATGGTAGTGAGAGAAGAAAGAAACTACTTTCTTGAGAAGAGCTGATCTTCATGTTGTAATGTGCAGTAGAAGGCAATCTCAAGTAATGTGCAAAAGTCAACCAAAAATTGAAGCTTTGGTTTTGGAACAGCAAATATTTGCTTGCCTTTAAAATGAAATTGACAAAGGATTTTCATTTTCTGTGAATTATGCTTAATACAACTTTATGATCTATTGGATACCTAATGCTTACATGGAAAATCTCAGAAACAGTACAGCTTCTAAACTAAACTAAATTCGAAGCTGTATTGACACAATCAATACAGCTTCTAAATGACACAGGCATAACTAATGGTTAAAAGAAATACACAGACATTGCACTATAGAACAATGTTTATTTAAGCACAATTATACTTCAAAGGCATTTACAAATCTTTTTCATCAGTGATTAACAGTGACAAAGTACATCCTTATATTTATACAACCAACTATCATAGTATCATTATAAATTATAGTTTTTTGGCAATGATTTTTCTTTCTTCTTTATTTAATGTTCGTACTCCACTTCTATAATATAAAGCAAAAACCTTAAACAGTTTTAATAAGGTTTTACTCTATAACAAAGTACAATTAAGTAAAACACTTAAAACCAAGTCAAAATGTTTTGAAATAGAGTCATTATATACTAGCTCAGGAAACTTTCAGAGCATATAAGTTATTTACATACAGTGAACTAATTATCCACTTATCTATTATATGTATAAGTTCTATGAACATGTTATATGGACTACATAATATAATATAATGGGCAAATAATTAAAATTTTTGGAAACGATAATTTTGATGACATTACATGCAAACTATGAACAGTCAGAAATAATTTAACAATAAAAAAGTGTTAAATTACTTAGCTTAAAGGAAGCATCAAAACAAAATAGGCCTACATATAGAAAGTGAATACAGTTAATTATTGCATTAACTTAGCATTTACTAGGGCAGAACAGCTATAAAATAGTATACTTGTTTATAATTTCTTTAAGAAAACATCTGAGCATTCCTTTAAGCCTTTCCAGTTTATGCCAGAACCAGGATAAAATATTGGCAGTAATTAAAAAAAAAAAAAAAAAAAAATAAGAGCAGATAAGCACATTGTACTGCCACAGCACATTTAAAAAAAAAAAAAAAAAAACATACCCAGCTATAGTGCTGGTCTACAATTTAATGACGGTTTTGAATGGCATGGAAAAGAATGCCTACAGTTAAAAACAAAAATAAGGGGGGGAGTTCACACAGAGAGAATTCCTGATTTAGCACTGGAAGCAATTCCCTATAAACAGAAATTTTATTACATGAAATGCATTAACAAAAACTAAACGAAAGAAAATCTTTGCTGCTAATATCAATTTACATTAATTTATTATTATTAAGCATATTAATCTTTAATCTATGCTGTCTGTGCATTAAATAAAACTACCAAGGTATTATTTTTAAAGAGCAAATTTCTACAATTTTAGGCAAATCCTCCATGAAGAAATTAGAGTTCAGATTTTGTTCCATTTAAAACTACAATATCACTTATGACCTATATAATAAGCCATTAAAGAAAAAAATCCATCAAACATTACTATATACGTTTTCATTCATTATGGTTATATGCTACAGTCAAGTTCTCTCCCCCCCAGTATAAAAAGCAAAAGTGCACATAACCTGTACATTTATTTAGGAAAAATCTTTCAAGCTCTGCCTTAAAGTAAAAAAAAAATTTGCTTGAAACAAAAAGTACAGAAAACTGGAGTGAGGAAAGATCAAATACAACTGAAAGGTAACATCAAAAATTTTGATGACAAAAAGAACAGAAATATTTCAAAAGGAATCAAAGCGTGGAAGAGATGGAACAAGTAATTTGTAGAGCTGGAAAAAAAAAAAAAAAAAAGACTGAAAACTGTGAATAAAGTAATTTACAGTGATACAAAAAAATGGAAATTAGATTTTTTTTTTTATGTAAACCCCAAACAGGAGAGGTATTAGAACCTATAGTACTTAGTACAGTGCTTGGGTTTGAGGTTGAGAAGACAAAAGAAGATATTTGTTGACATTGGACTTCAACTTCTGTAGACTGTAATTTTCAGGAAATACGTACGAAGGAAGGTTGTTCCAGAAAACAGCAGTTGAATGAATAAACGAGGAAGATGAAAAGTTGGTTCTGTGAGTTAAGTTGGACAGTAAATGGTTGTTGGCTGGTGGCGGCACATGTTCTGACTGTTTTGAAAGAGAGAGCGAGAATTATAGAAACCAATTCAGAAGAACAGTGTCCACGAAAGTATCTGTAGAAGAGGTATGCAGCAGAAACAGTACGTCTATGAGACAGTGAGTGGAAAGACTCTGTTAGAGATGAATCATTAATTAACCTAACTACCCTCTTCTGAATGGAATCAAGAAGCTTGAGAGAGGTTTGGGGGCAAAACCCCAGATGTGGGAACAATATTTCATGGCAGGGCGGATTTGCGATTTAAACAGAGTGAGCAGCTGTTTGGAAGAAAAGTAACGCCGAGAGCGAAAGAGAAAATCAAGTTTTTTAGATGCAGAGGAAGCAATATTTGTAATGTGCTTGTGCCAAGAGAGATTAGAAGTCAGGGTAATCCCCAAAAGAGATATATCATTTTGCCTAGAAATTGGAGTGTCACCAAACATAAGCATAGAGGGCAGAAGAATCATTTTTGCGAGATATAAGACAAGACTGAGTTTTAAAAGGGTTAAAATCAACTAAGTTGTGTTTGCCCCACTGGAGAATTACCTGAAGATTGGCATTTAAGGAATTGGTAGCAGATTTTTGAGAAGTTGAAGCTGATTGAGCAGGACAAGGTTTCTCAAAAATGGAATGTGGAATGCCATGTGCTATCATCGGCAAAACTATGGATAGGATTTCTAGTCAGTGGAAGGTCATTAATATACAAAAGGAAAAGAGTGGGGGGAAAGAACTGAACCTTAGGGGACACCGGCATTAGCGGAGAAGTTAGAAGACAGAGAGCCATCTACCATCACCCTCAGTGAGCAATCAGAGAGAAAACTGAATAACCAATTACTAAAAACAGATGGCAAACCATAAGATGGAAGCTTCTTTAGAAGACCTTTATGCCAAACATGGCCAACCAGGCTAGCCGGGTGGGTAAAGTGCTGGCCTGGCAACCCAAAGGTTGCTGGTTCGAATCCTGCCTCAGACTTGGATCACCATAGAAAATGCAAAAACCCTTGGGAGGTGCAACATGGCCACAGAAGCCGATGCGCCAACAAATAACAAAAAAAAAAAAAAAAAAAAAAAAAGCCAAACACGATCGAAAGCCTTTGAGATGTCAAGAGCAACTACTTGTGTTTCACCCAGCCTTTCCATTGAATTAGTCCATAAATGGGTAACATAAACTAGAATATCACCAGTGGATCGACACTGACGGAATCCATACTGGCGATCATTGATCAGACGGAAGGTTTCTAGGTAGTTTAGAAGTTGGCGGTTAATTGATTTCTCCATTACTTTAGAAAGAGTAGAAGTAATTGCAATGGGACGATAATTGGATGGGAGGGATTTGTCACCCTTTTTAGGAACTGGCTGGATATGAGCAAATTTCCAAGCAGAAGGAAAAACACCTTTGGAATAAGAAAGTGAAAAAAGGCGGCAAAGAATAGGAGTAAGTTCAGGAGCACAGGTTTTGAGAACAAGTGGAGAAATACCATCAGGACCTGGAGCTTTCTTAGCATCAAGATTCATCAAAATCCTTCTGATATCCTTTGACGGAAGACCACAGGAGGCATTGAATGGAGAGTGTTGGGAATGGTGGGAGGTGTTTTAGCAAGATCATTAATACATGAGTTGGAAGAAAAATGGGATGCTAGCAGGTCAGCTTTATCCTTGGCTGAAGTGACAACAGAACCATCTGGTTTGGACAGTGGTGGGAGCAGAGATGGGCAAAAGTTGCGGCCAATAGCTTTGGCAAGAGACCAGAATGCTCGGCTACCATTAGGGCAAGAAGCAAGTTTTCTACTCTTAGCCTGTTCAAACTCTAGTTTGGACTGATTAATAACTGCTTTACAATTGTTGCGAGCTTTGGTGTAGGCAGAAAATGAAACTGAAGAATTAGAAACAAGCCAATTACGATATGCAACATTCTTCTCTTGAACAGCCTTAGCACATTCATTGGAAAACCAAGGTTTAGATAAAGGACGAGATTTTAAAGTGGAGTGTGGGATAAAGGATTCCATTCCTGCAAGAATAATTTCACTGACACGATCTGAGCAAACGCTGACATCAGAAGTTTTGAAACAGTAATCCGACCAAGGAAAAGAAGAAAAGAAATCTCGTAGGTCATCCTATTTTACATTCTTGTAATGCCAAACAACACGAGGTTGGGAATAGCCATGAGATAAAGGCTCCACTGGAGAAAAGACAATCACCAAGTTGTGATCTGAAGTGCTTAAAGGACCTCTCACTTCGACCGCCTACTTAGAAGGGTTATTTGTGAGAAAAAGATCAAGCATGTTGGCTTTATGATTAGGATTGTCCGGTTATCTTGTAGGTAAATGAACAATCTGAGCAAGGTCATTAGTAATTGCAAAAGCCTCAGCATCTCCACTAGCTGGGTCGGTGTGACTAGAAAACGGAAACCAGCTGGAGTTGTGAACGTTAAAATCACCAAGGAAAATTACCTCACTGTTAGGAAAGTTGGACTGGAGAAAGTCATGTTGCAAAGAGATGAAGTCAAAGAGCTCCAAGTGATTAGTGGAGTTGGGAGAACAGTAGAGACAACAGATGAATTTAACACAATGAGGTAGAGAGATTTTAAGCCAGAGAAGATCGAAAAGAGGAGATTCCAAATTGCCAAGTCTCTGACAGGGAATATCAGAACAGACATATGCACAAGTACTACCTTTGAGGCAAAAGGAATCATACAGCGAATAATTTGGGCATCTCAGATGAGCAGTAGTTGAATCAACCAATTACTGAGATTCTGTGAGAAAAAGTACATGGGGTTGATAAAAAATTTTATAATTTGAAATTTGATAAAAAAAGATGATAAAAAACTTGAAAAACAATTTCAGAAAACAAAGTGGATTACAAAAAGGATATGACAATAAAAAGCTAATAATATAATGAAGATAATTATGTTATAGCCACACTACAGTAAAGGACCTTATACATATCAATCAGGTCCCCCTCCCCACAATGAGATGTAACTATTTCTATAATCACATTAGTATGAAAAGGGCATTGAGGTAATTATTCCCCTATCAAATTTTGGGTGATGATGTCATAAAGTAGTCTTATCTGAGTAGTTGCAACAAACAAAGCTCTAACAACTTGTGAATAATGAAGCATTGTTCAAGTTGCCATTTAGAATAAAAGGCTATCCATTTACTTTATTTCTAGGACCAAACAGCTTCCACTATATTAGTTGAATTTAATTCAACTATAGTAATTTGAAGATAATTTAAAAAAGAATTTTAAAAAAAGATTAAAAAGTTAACAAAAATTAACTTATTAATAAAAACACAGAAATTCAGACAGAACTGCTTCAATATTGACAAAAACTCATCAGATATATACTAACTGTACCACTGTACCAGAGACCAGCAACATTATCATAAAAATATCTCTAAATAACAGAATAGTCTTTTGGTGATGGTATTTGTTTAAAAGTAATACTTTTTGAAGTGACATGTTGATATCAGAGATATATTTCTATTGTGGGCATATAGAAACACCGAAATGTTTACTTAAAGTGATAGAAAGTGTACTACTCTAATTGTTCTTGTCTAACCTAGAAGTAAGAATATATTATGCCCCCCCCACAGTTCATCTACTTATTCCCCTCAGGACCACATACAAGGGTGGCTCAATAATTAATGCACAATTACTCATACACATGTGAGCATGAGGAAAGGGGGGGGATTTATGATGTACACTTGTACTACCAATTACTCATTAACACACTTAATATCATTTTTCTAGTGTGTTTAGATCTGAAGATATGGATGAACGAAGTCACAGCAGTTTCCAGCAATGGTGTGTGATGCAGTTCCCATTCAAATCAGGTGATCAGTTGGCCACATCTATCCATTTAAAACTCCAAGCGGTCTATGGGGACCAAATAATTGATTGAAATAATGTCCAGAGGTGGCTCCAAAGGTCTTGGGAAGGAAATTTCAATGTCAAGGTCAAACCAAGAAGACCAACGTCTGTCAAAAACAGTGAAAACAAGAACTTACTGACCAGCTCATTCAAAATGGCAGGTGCATAACCAAAAGACAAGTGATGGATGCTGCAAAATTGTCAAAGGGAAGTATTTTGACCATCTTCAACAGACTGAGGTACATAAGAGTTCCAAATTAGTGAAGGATCTGTGGAGAACATCATCCATCAACAGTTACATATAAGTAAAGTGTCTGCTTAACACACTTAATATCATTTTTCTAGTGTGTTTAGATCTGAAGATATGGATGAACGAAGTCACAGCAGTTTCCAGCAATGGTGTGTGATGCAGTTCCCATTCAAATCAGGTGATCAGTTGGCCACATCTATCCATTTAAAACTCCAAGCGGTCTATGGGGACCAAATAATTGATTGAAATAATGTCCAGAGGTGGCTCCAAAGGTCTTGGGAAGGAAATTTCAATGTCAAGGTCAAACCAAGAAGACCAACGTCTGTCAAAAACAGTGAAAACAAGAACTTACTGACCAGCTCATTCAAAATGGCAGGTGCATAACCAAAAGACAAGTGATGGATGCTGCAAAATTGTCAAAGGGAAGTATTTTGACCATCTTCAACAGACTGAGGTACATAAGAGTTCCAAATTAGTGAAGGATCTGTGGAGAACATCATCCATCAACAGTTACATATAAGTAAAGTGTCTGCTAGATGGATTCCCAGCCTTCCGACCCCCAGGAGGAGGAAAGTGCACAATGTGCCAGGAAAAGCTAGAGGAGTTTTTCACGGCTAGTCACCACGGATGAAACTTGGATCCATCACTATGGTCCTGAAACTAAACAAATTTTGTCAAAACAATGGAAACATGCAGTATCACCCCTCCCCTCCAAAGAGGCAGAGGTGTAATCAAGTGCTAGTAAGGTGATGTCAGTTTTTTTGGGATCAGCATGGTATAATATTTACAGATTACCTTCAAAAGGGTTGTACTGTGATGGCAAAGTATTATTCCAAACCTCTCATAAAGCTATGTGCTACTATTAAAGAAAAAAAGATAGAAAAAGGTGTATATCTCATCATCATCATCATCATCAGCCATTTTCAATCCACTGCAGGATGAAGGCCTCTCCAGCAACTTTCCAGTTGCTTCTGTTTTGAGCACTGGACATCCATTTACTACCCACAAACTCATGAATTTCATCTATCCATCTCCGCCTTTGTCTTCCAGGTTTTCTTCTAGCTCCTCTTGGATACCATTCTGTTATTTTCTTAGTCCATCTGTCATCATGTCTTCGAGCTATGTGTCCTGCCCAAGACCATTTTAGTTCTTTAGTTTTGATAAGAATGTCCTTTACTTGAGTTTGTTGCCTAATCCATGTGTTTCTCTTCTTATCTAACAGTCTTATTCCCAATATGATTCGTTCCATTCTTCACTGTGTGGTTCTCAGCTTCTCTTCCATTCTTTTGGTGAGTGCCCAAGTTTCACTTCCATAAGTCATGGTGGGGAGTATACATTGGTCCATTATTTTACGTTTCAGACAAACTGGGATATTGCTCTTCAGTATGTGACTATATTTCCTGAATGCTATCCATCCAAAATTTATTCTTCTCTTGACTTCCAGCCATTTATCATTATTACAGCTAATAACTTGTCCCAGATAAGTATATGACTCCACCTTTTCAATTACTGCTCCTTCAATCATTATTTCCCTTTCTGTGGCATACTTGTTCATCATTACTTTTGTTTTAGCCATATTCATCTTTAGTCCAAAATTCTTACTAGCTGTGCATAACTGATTAAGATTTTCCTCTAATTCTTTGGGATCATGGCTTATGACCACAATGTCATCTGCAAATCGCAAATGGTTTAGGTACTCTCCGTTCACATTGACTCCTTTCTGCGACCAGTCTAATCTTCTGAAAGCTTCCTCAAGGGCAGCAGTAAACAGCTTCGGAGATATTGTGTCTCCTTGTCGAACTCCTTTCTCAATTTTAAATTTCCTACTGTCTTTGTCTAGTCTAATAAAGGAGGTAGCACTCTCGTATATTTTCTTCAAAATCATAATATATGGGGTATCAATGCCTTGTCTTTCCAGTGCCCGAAACATTGCCTTATGCTGTATGGAGTCAAATGCCTTTTCATAATCCACAAATGCCAGGCATAATGGTGTTTTATATTCATTTGCTTTCTCCATTAGCTGTGATATTACATGAAGGTGATCCATAGTTGAGAATCCTGTCCTAAAGCCAGCTTGCTCTTTCAGTTGATTCTCATCCAGTATTCTTTCTAATCTGTTAGTAATGACCCTTGTGAACAACTTGTAGATGTGGGATAACAAGCTAATTGGTCTATAATTTCCAATTTCTGATTTATCTCCTTTCTTATGCAGCAAAACTATGATTGCATTATTCCACTGCTTAGGCGTCACACCTTTTCTAATGCACTTTGTGAAGAGCCTTGCCAGTTTTTGTGTTATGTCTCCTCCTCCCAATTTTAACAACTCTACAGTAACTTCATCTTCCCCCGGGGCTTTCTGATTCTTCATTTTCTTCAATGCATGTTCTACCTCATCAGGAAGAATATCGGGTATGTCGTATGTGTTGCTACTTTGAAATCCATCTTCCCCACTGCTGGCATCATTCCCCTGCTCCTTGTATAACTCTTGTATAATTCACAGAAAGGACAGGAAAGAATTATGCTCTTAGTTAAGAAGCACTTAGAACCTAAGGCAACACACCCAGTGTATATCTGCTCCACAATAATTCTCCTGCGCATTCCTCACATACTGCAGTGAGGTGGACCCATGAATGTGGGTTTGAAATATTGCCACATCCTGCTTATTAGTAAGCTTTGCCTGGGGGAAAAACATGGGTTCTATTACTTCAAGCCTATGAGTGAAGTGGTTGTACTGCACTAGTACTACCTAGAGAGAGAGAGAGAGAGAGGACCAGACCTATGTTTCAGGTTGTAGCCAGACAACCATGATTTTTCACCAATGACAATGGAAGAAACAGTGTGGGTCAGCAGCATATTGACAAAGATCCTGATATGCAAAAACTTGCCACTCTTTGTGATCATCAGTGAAGATGTGAGGTACAAATTCCTAGCATTAGTATGTACACTAATGCTAGGAGTATAGTAACCAAATGTGATAAATCTGACATACTAATTAGGTCATTAAACCACACACGTAGGGTTTTGGATAGGTGGCACCATTCAGACACAAGGAAATCAGAATTTGAATATGCTGAGTACAATGTGCACAGAAAGGACAGGAAAGAATTATGCTCTTAGTTAAGAAGCACTTAGAACCTAAGGCAACACACCCAGTTCATATGGGTGGCTAATGCAATGTTTATTCAGTTTCATGTAATAAGACTGATATAAGCACTGAAAAAACAAAACTGAGAGTAAGGGGGTGTTATAAACCACACTGTGATGAGTATAACAAACAACTATACAGACAAATAAAGTGGGACAGTAAATCAAAGCATCTTATAATGGGAGATTTTAACTTCCCAAATACTGACTGAGACTTGTGGAATGTCATTCACACAGTAAAAGATTTTTCTGGGTTTATGCGAATTACTGTTTTCTTCATCTGCATCAAGAGAAAGCAATATTCCTGATCTGATTATCAGGGTGACTCCACATGCATTAAGAATATGCAGAAAAAGTAACCACTATGTGGCGGTAACCATAATATAATGATGTGGGTATTACTACTACTACTTAAACTTACTCTACTTAAAGATATAATTACTGTCAGGGGTAAGGGGGAAAAATTTTGCTTACATAAAGGAGAGTACAGCTGTAAACATGTATAAAATTTTTAAATTCGCTTCAGTGAAACAGAAAATTCTAAATGGAAAGCATTTAGGGAAGAAATAATAAAAATTATATAGTTTTTAATACCAAATAAGACAACTCTTCAAGGTTTAGACCTTCAAGTACAAAAATACAGCAGATATAAACTAGTCTAGAATCAAGTCACAAAGTGGATTAGACAAGCTAAGGCAGATAAGTCCCTGGCAAAGTGTGTAATGGAAAGTAGCAAAGACTCTTTCATTTAAAGAGAGGCATAAATCACACTAGTATAGATATGAATGGTATATATGTTTTCTGGTTTCTGACAAACTGAACCTATGTTCACACGAGGAATTTTTTAGGAATCGGGATGCCGAAAGAATATCAAATTACAGGGGGCTAAATAATTTTGGAATAAATGAGAGGAAAGTGGAAGAGAAATTGTTTAAACTATATGTAAACAAGGAATCTGGGATGGATAAGATTTGTCAGATTGTATTGAGAAAGGTGGCAAAAGAAGTCAGCAAACCCATAGCCATAATTATGAGTGGAGATATGCAAATGTATCCCCAATTCGCAAAGGGGAATCAAAGGGTAAAGTCTGTAATTAGACTTCTAAATTTGACTTTTTTTCCCAGGGAAAATAATGGAGTCATTGGTTGAATAAGTAATGCAGGGCTATCTATACAGGAATGCAGCAGTCATGGTACAGATTTGTTAAGGGGTAAACTTGTATGAAAAATCTGATTGGATACTATGATGCAGCAATAAAGGAACTGGATGCCAAGAATTATTCTAATGTCATATGCTTGGATTTCAGAAAAGCTTTTGATATTGTTCCTCATGAAACATTACTATACAAATTGAAATAGAAAAACCTCTAATTGGCATTAGAAGCTAGCTAATGCTATAGATAAAGAGATGGCTCAGTGGGAGAAGGCAGAAAATTGGTTACCAATAAGCACTGGTCTTCTTGGACTAATATTATTAGAGGAGACTCCAGAGTTCAGTGCTGGGACCATTGTTGTTTTCAATATTTATTAATGATATTGATGAAGGTGTATCAGGCTCAATGCCTAAATTTGCAGTTAATACAAAGGTTGGGAGAGTGTTTAATGACAGTAATTAGGGTATGCTCCTGCAGTAAGATCTGGAAAAATTACGCAGACTGACAAGTGGCAATTGAAGTATATTATTGACAAATGTGAGGTACTGCATATGGGTAGCAGTAATCCCAGAACAGCGTATTAAACAAGTGGTATCAGAGTCAAAGTAGTAGAAAATAAAAAGGGGGGGGGGAGGATAATAACCATGCAGTGAGACAGACTGCTAAAAGAGTTCATGGGTTTTTGCGAATGATATACAGGAATTTTGTCATCAGAGATATAAGGAGGTGATTATTCCATTGTACAGACAATGGTTAGGCCACACCTTGGGTATTGCATGCAGGTCTGGAAGCTTCATTTCAGGAAGGATGTGGACTTGCTGGAACAGGTGCAGGGAATCGTGTCCAGTATTTTCACTGTAAAAATCTTTGCTGCAAATATTTTCGCTGTAAGGTAATTTTGCCATAAAAGATAATATAACTGGTTGACAGTTTGGTTTCTCCCTTGATGAAGTTCTAGCAGTACACCCATTTTTATATTATTAAAATATTATTAATAATATTAATTATATTATTATTAAAATAAAAATTAAATAAAAGATAAAATAACTGGTTGACAGTTTGGTTTCATTTCTCCATTGACGAAGTTCTCGTAGTACCCCCATTTTTATATTATATAAATCTTAGCCCTCATAACGGTCTATACAGTGACGAGTAGACATGGTGGTCTTAAAATAGTGGATGATAAAAACTAATTGACTAATGGTCTTAAAATAGTGGATGATAAAAACTAATTAACGTATATTGACTTGATAGAAAATATGGTGATAAAACTTACTGAATTTAATGTGCTAAGAATCCTGTAAAATAAGAGAGTGTAAAGCCAGATTGCATACTATACTTGAAAATGATAACATACCAGCTTGGAAATCCTTCAGTGAGCACAGTCATTCCTCCCACCCATCAAAACCAAAAGTTTACCAAGCTATGGCAAATATAAAAGAGGCAGCTACCAATTTACAACAGTCTTCGAGAGCATTAATTATCAATTTTTTAGCTAATTTAGATACAACAGCTTGTTCTCTAGTGCTGTCTTTACCAAATTTATCATGCAATATTAGAAGTTGGAGGCAAAAGAAGAATCAAGCTCCTCCTATCCCCCAAAAAAGAAATGGTTACATGATTCCTGATGAGTATAAGTTTCTTGAAAATGGTAAAAATTTTTGTTATTTGATAGTGGAGAACATGATGTAGGCAGAATTTTAGTATTTGGCACAGATGATTTGGTGAAATATAAGGACTGGGCATGTGATGGAACATTTAAATGGAGTCCAAATATTTACTACCAGTTATATACGTTACATATAATGATAAGAAATAACAGCATCCCTTGTCTGTTCGTTTTACTTCCAGGGAAATCTGAAGAGACTTACAGCAGATTTTTTTATATTGTAAAGAACTTATGTCTGACATTAGATCCTGAATCCTTAATGATCAACTTTGAGAAAGAAAGTATCGTTGCTTTCTCTAACATATACCCAAATACAACTATAACTGGCTGTTTGTTTCATATGGCAAAAAACATTTACCACAAAATCATTGATATTGGACAAAAGTTGTGTTATCAAACAGATGCTGAATTTAACATGAAAATTAAATGCATTACAGCGTTAGCATTTCTTCCAGTTAGCGACATTATTGATGGCTTTATTGAGCTGACAGATGACGTTGATTTGCCCCAAGAGTTGGTTTCTTATTTTGAAACACTAAATTGGAGGAGAAAGAGGCCAAGGGCCTCAAAGGCGCAGAGTTGAATCCACATTTCTAGAACTTTGGAACATCTATTAACACATGTGACAATATGCCAAGAATGAACAACAGTGTAAAAGGCTTTCACAATGCAATACAAAAAGTAAAAAAAAAAAAAAAAAGTAAATTGCAGCCATTATCAACCCACTGCAGGATGGAAGCCTCCTCAACAATTCATGCTGAGGGAAAATGGACCATAATTTGCCACGCTGGTCCAGTGCGGGTTGGCAGATCGACCGTATTTAGCAGTCAGGGGCTTGAACCCCGGTCTACTCAAAGAGAGTGTGCCACTGCACTCCCACTCCTGACCACTCGGCTACGGAGGTCTCAATTACAAATATGCATCCTAGTATTTGGAAATTGATACCTCTCTTAATGAAGGAAGAAATTTTAGCGAAAAAGAAAAAGTGCGATGCCGAACAAGGAGACGAATCAACAAGCAAAAAAATGTATAATACTATGAACGAAAGACTTCGAAGACAAGTGCTCAGGTATGATCCACAAAATAAAATTAGTTATTTGCGCAGTATTGCCAGGAATCTACACACATTTTAAATATATTCAAATATTTTGTATTTTCGTTTTTTGCGATAAAGTCTTTTTAATTTTGTTATTAAGTTTTCTTTCATGTTTCGTTATGTCCTTTTTAATGTCCCTCTTTTATTTTTCGTTTTTTTATCTTTAATAGCAAAATTGCCTTATGAAGAAAATGTTTGCGGCAAAGATGTTTAGGTCAAAAATAGCTAGAACCGCAGGGAATAGCATTGAGAATAGTTGGGAGCAACAAAGGGTACTCTTATCAAGAAAAACTTCTGTTCCATAAATTGCTGCATCTGGAAACTACGCACCAATGAGATCAAATTGAGGTGTTTATGCCTCTGAATGGATTGAGTAAGCTAAATGTTGATGTCATTCTTGTCTTGCTCAGACGACAACGTACATGAGATATAAATTTAAATATAAGCAGGATGGCTCTAGGAAGAATTGTTTGTTCCAATGATCAATTGATTGACTATTGAAACAAACTTCCATCTGGTGTTATGGAAGTGGGCAGCTTGACCAAGACCAATAATGAGCATTTCATAATTACTATTAATAATCCCAACTTTAGAACTGTAACTGCTGAGTGCTTAATTTAATAAATTAACAGACATAGAAATATAGCTACAGGACAACCTCAGTTAATACTAAATTATTATCAAGCACCAGAAAATAAAATAAATAAATAATCTTAATAAAATAAAAAATACAATATTTACACACAAACACGCACGCTGTATGAGATAGGCACAGATAAAGATAATGTGGTAGAATAATAGTGAAAATTACTAAGTTTTTACAATTAATTATTATGGATTATAACAAAAGAGAAGTATTCAATTTCAACACCGTCGGCCTTACTCACTGGCCATACAATATTTTCAAATCTGTGGATACTAATATTATTCTTTTCCAGTGTCTCAGGATTGTTTTCATATGTAATAAAAGTAACTTTTATATCCAACATCAGGACTCTATAATAAAATGGTATTCCATAATTTTCCAATTTCATATCTAAATTATCATTTTAAAAAATCCATAAATATTATCACTTTTAAATTTTTTTTACCCAAACCCATAAATTTTATTCAGTTGGTGAGATTCAAATCAAGTCTTCAAATTATGTCATGTACTGTGCATTTCACAGTCTGAAAAACTCATACTCACCAATTAGCAGACACAGTGTATTTATTTTTCATCCTTAATTTCTACATAGGCTTTATTTCATTCACTGTTTAGTTTCATATATAGGGTCCAGTCACATTATTATGACCACCTACCTAGTATCTAGAAAATGCTCCTTTTGCAGCATGCACCACAGCCAGCCACCGAGGAAGGGACTCTAAGACCGCGGAAAGTTGCTATGGATATCTGTGACCATGCAGACTGCAGTGCACCCTGGAGTTCCTGTAGGTTCCTTGGTGGAGGATCCATCCGTCTGATGTGTCAATCGAGGTAGTCCCATAGATTTTCAATTGGGTTAAAATCCGTGGAATTCTGTGGCCAAGGGAGTAGCTTGAAGTCTTCGTCGTGCTCCTCAAACCACTGACAGACAATTCTGGTGACATGGCACACTGCCTTGCTGATAGATACCATTGTCCCAGGGAACACGGTCAACATGTAGGAGTGTATCTGATCGGTGACGATCGATAGGGAACCATTTGCATTCAGGGTGCCTTCCAGAGGTATCAGAAGACCCAAGTCATGCCATGAAAACATTCCCCGGATCATAATGCTGCCCCCACCAGCCTGCCTTCTGCCAACAATCATGTTCAGGCATCTGTTCTCAGAGGTTTCACGTCTAATAGGCCACCGTCCATCCACTTGGTGGAGCAGAAACCGTGACTCATCGGAGAAGGCCACCCATTGCCACCCAGCCAGGGTCCAGTGTCGGTATTGTGGTGTAAACTGACAGCGTTCTTTGCAATGAACGGCCATCAGCACGGGTCCTGTCACAAAGTGTCTGCTCCTGCGCCCAATGCGCAACAGGATTTGCTGCACTGTTGTGTTGGAGACCTTTCTGGTGACCCCATGATTCATTTGGATGGCCAGTTGAGCAACAGTAGTGCGTTGATTGGTCCTGACCAACCGTTTCAGCCGACGTTCACCTCAGGGATCAATGGCACATGGGGCTCCACAATTGGCACGTCAGGTCGTCAAAACTGTCCCATTCATCCAGTCTAGATACACTTTCACCACTGCAGCATGTGAGCATTTCACAAAGTCTGCTGTTTTGGAAATGCTGGCACCTCTGGCCCAATAGCCGATGATCATATCATGCCCTTTTCCAGGCCTGATAGGTCGCATGCTTTGCCCATGACAGCGGCTGTTACTGTGATATATATATATATATATATATATATATATATATATATATATATATATATATACACACACACACACATATATATATATATATAATTATATTTAAATAATGTTGGAAAAGAAGTATTAATGGTCAGATGGGGCATATTGGTCAGTCTATTTTTGCTATTTTTGTTTTGTTTTGTTTTATTGTGAATGGTTTAAATCTCTGTTTGGTGATATTTCACATAAATTTGGACCTGGTGCCCATCAGAGGGTGCACCGCTAAATTTCTATTTAATTGGCTTTAAATTTCAATGAATTATTATTCGTATAATTAGATTTTCTAAATTAATTTAGAGTTTCCGTTGCAATATATTTTATTCTTGTTACCTTTCTCTTCCCTCCCTGTTAGATTTGAATTTAGGTTTAATTTTGTTTTTTCGCTCTTATCTTGCCGTACTGCTGGCATTATTTTATTATTTTAAACCTTATTCTAATTTATATGACTATACATATACACACAGAGTCCAGGGAGAGTGGGTGCGAGAGTACATGTGAACAGGCGAAGTTTTTACGGCTCCAGCAAATAGAGAAGTTTTTGCTTTTTTATTGACTTAAATTGGCATATTAATTTATTTTTTAGAGTTGCTTTATATTCCTAGTAACAATACTTTAGTTTAAATTGAATTTAGATAGAGATTTTGTGGGTTATTACTTAGTATCGGTAAGGGTATCAAATTCACGTGTGGACAAGTTTTGCAGCTCCCACAAACGAAAAGTTTTTAATTATATTTAGCCACTTTACTGACTTAATTGTTAGATTAAATTATTTTCTATTAGCAGCTTATAGACCTAGTCAAGCTCCGTGGTTTATTTTGAATTTAGATAGCGCGACTTGGAAAGTAAATAATACCTCGTGTCCGTGGATTAACCGTTCGTAACTTGCCGCCATTGTTAAAAGATACAATGTGTGCTAGCATAAGGTTTAATGGAAAACTAGATAGCGTGAGGTTTAACGAAAAACTAGATAAAGAGTATAGTAGTATCAATTAATCAGTAAAATTTATTAATCTTATTAAATTTCATTGTCAATTGAATTGTACTTTTTTTAACTAAATAAATATAGCGACCTAGTTATTACAAACGTAACATCATAAATTAATACATATAAGTTGCCAGGGGATAAGAAAGTCATATAACGTAACTTGGAGATAATATTCGATACTGAAATACATATATATAGTGTTATAAATGCATTGGAATATAGGTTTACGGTTATATTTGGTATTGAAATTTTATTGAACTTGAATATAAATCATGACTCAGACAAGAGCAGCAAAGCAAAAGGCTCAAACTAGTGGAAGTGCTGTGGCTCAGGGGAGAACTGAGGGGGGCAGTTGTCCTCAGAATCACAGTCTATTGAAATGCACTGCTTGTTTGATGTTTGTGGAGCAATCAGGACTGGGACATGATATTACCAAGGGGAATATCTTTGTGTGTGTGTGAGTGTGTGCGACGTAAGGAGTGCGAGGAAATCAGGTGCCAACTCGGCATTGTTATGGGCTTATATGAGAGCTTGAAGGACAGGGTGGATGCCCTCGAACGATTTAAATTGATGGGCCCATCAAGCTCTCGGCTGCCCACATCAATGCCAGAGGTTGCACTTGAACATCATGCAACACAGCGGCAACCCCCAAGGCAGAATGCACTGGTCCCAAAGGAACTAGTTGAAGGTGACTCTATTGTCAGGGAAACGGGGAACATATTGTGCAAAAAGGATAGATGGAACAGGACCAAAGTATGTCTGCCAGGGTTGTAAGGCAGATATCATCCTTTAAGGGCACAAAGGGTGATACTGTTGTACACATTGGCACTAATAATATTAAGAGTAGGAAACCAGCAGAATTGCTTAACAAGTACAAGACAATACTGAAAAGAAGCTGTGAGTTAGGATTGAATTTGAAAGTGTCTGCAATTCTGCCCAGACACGATAGGAGGGCCTATATGGTGAGAGCCTTGTCGATTAATTCGGCCCTGGAGAGACTGTGCAAGGCTCAAGCGGTAGAATTTTTCTCAGCCTGGTCTGTGCTTGTTAACAGAAGAGGCTGCTTCTACAGGGATGGGATACACTTAAGGGTGCAAGAATATTTGCTGATGCCATCAAGGCAGAGTTAGGTGGGTCGGAAAACTGCTAGCTTGGGGGATACACCGACTAATAGATTAACAGTAGCCGCTGGCAGAGGTAAAAGTGATTCTTGCTACTTCTATTGAAATGCAATTGAGCAGCAGCCTGGAAAGCAAGGCAATGGGAATTTCCAGGACTGCTGGGAGTCATAGTGGAACAAGTAAATACATGGGTAGTCTTAGGGTAACTAAGAGTAGAAACAGGTGGATGTATACTTGCATGTACACCAATGCTAGGAGTTTAGTTAATAAATTCTATGAGTTTGAGGTGCTAGTCAAGACATCAAAGGCAGATACTGTTGGGATATCAGAGACATGGTGTCACACAGAAATAAGCAGTGCAGAACTGGAATTTGGGGAGTACAATGTGTAGAGAAAGGATAGCCAGGACAGGAAGGGAGGATAGGTTATGCTGTTAGTTAAGAAACACAAAATCTAAAGAAGTGCATCCAATTGATGTGGGTGGACAATACAATGTTGAGTCTATTTTGGTGTGACATAAGCACTGGGAAAGGAAAAATGAGAGTAGGTGTGTGTTATAGGCCTAATGAATCTGATGAGTATAATGAGCAATTGTGCAGAGAAATAAATAAATAAATAAATTTTCTGTTTATACTCAGGGACGACCAAACGGTCAGAGGAGTTCACAAGATAGACAGAATACAAGAAACAGCACCGTATTCAGCAGTAACAGGCTTGAACCACGGTAATTCAGGGCACTTGTACTTATGCACCCGCGCACCTGATCACTAGGCTGCGGTATACCTATAGAGTGGGCCAGCAAATTCGAGTGTCTTATAATGGGGGATTTTAATTTCCCGGATATTGGCTGGAATTTGTGGGTTGGTCACTCATACACTAGCAAGACTTTTGTGGATTTATTGGATGACTGTTTTCTACAGCAGCATGTTCGGGAGGCAACTAGAGGGAGTAATACTCTTGATCTGATTATCAGTAGTGATTCTTCATGCATCAAGAATCTGCAGATAATGGAACCACTAGGTGGCACAGTGTGCTGAAGTGGGATTTACTCAAAGAGGTAACTACCATCAAGGGTAAAGGGAAGGATTTTTTCTTTCATAAAGGTGACTACGGTGGTCTGAGATAGTATTTAAATTCTATATGGTGGGACCAACTGATGATGTTACCAACAGCAAATTCTAAGTCGGAAGCATTCAAAGAACGTATCTTGGAAGCTACTAGACTTTACATACCAAATAAGAAATACTGTTCAAGATTTAGGCCTAAATGGATGTCAGATGAACTAACTAGACATGTGACAAAGAAGAAAAATGCATGGGATACATATAAATTAACCTGTGACACAGAAGCCTATGATAGATATAAGCTGGTCTGTAACCAAGTTACAAAGTAGGTTAGGCAGGCGAAGGAAGATTAAGAAAAATCTTTGGCAAAGGATGCAAACAAAAACAGCAAATAGTTCTTTACTTATGTAAACTCTAGAAGGAAGGGAATGAATCAGATTGGTCCACTTGATATCAATAGTTCAACTGTTGATGATTCTGCTAATAAACTAAATGAATATTTTGCATCTACATTCACATGAGGAGTTATTCAGGGAGGGAAATGCCAGAGGTGTATTCAACTCTGGCAGTAAGCTAGATAATCTTGTAATAACTGAGAATAAAGTGAAGGAGAAATTGTTGAAAATAAACATAAGAAAGGCACTTGGGATGAATGGAATCTATCCAGTGATATTAAAGGAGGTGGCAAACGAAGTAAGCAAACCGTTACCCATAATTATGAGAGCTTCCCTGGACTCATGGGAGGTACCCATTGACTGGAGATGTGCAAATGTGACCCCAATCCACAAAGGAGGATCAAAGGGAGACACAGGTAATTACAGACCTGTTAGTTTAACTGCTGTTCTAAGGAAATTAATGGAGGCACTGGTTAAAGAAGCATTGCAGGATAATCTAGGCAAGACTTCAGTTATAGCTCGGACACAGCACGGGTTTGTAAGGGGAAGTGTTGTCTGACAAATTTGATTGGATACTATGATGTAGCACAAAGGAACTGGATGCAAAGAATAACTTTGATATCATATATTTGGATCTTAGAAAGGCCTTTGATACTGTTGCAAATTAAAGACTGCTGCACAAACTGGAGCAGTGTGGCACTGGAGGCAAATTGCTGCTATGGATAAAGGGATGGTTGAGTGGGAGAAGACAGAGTGGTAATCAATTGACACTGCTCTTTGTGGACTAATGTTATTAGTGGAGTTCCTCAGGGTTCACTGTTGGGTCCATTGTTGTTTTCTGTATTTATAAATGATATTGATGATGGTATATATCAGGCTTAATGTCCAAGTTTGCAGACGTTACCAAGGTTGGCAGGGTTGTTAATGACACTAATGATAGTACACTGCTGCAACAGGATCTAGAAAAGTTGAGCAGATGGGCTGAGGGGTGGCAAATGAAATTTAACATTGACAAATGTAAAGTACTACATATGGGAAGCAGTAATCCCAGAGTAACGTATCAACTCTGTGGTACCACACTGACAGTGGTAGAGAATGAAAAGGACCTGGGGGTAATTGTGCAGGCAGATATCAAGTTTTCTGAGCAGTGCAGATGGTCTGCAAGAGTAGCTCATGGTGTCTTGCTAATGATATACAGGAATTTTTCTATCAGGGATAAGGAGGTGATTATCCCCTTGTATAAGACAATGGTCAAGCCACACCTTGAGTACTGTATACAGGTCTGGAGGACCCATTTTAAAATGATGTAGAGCTGTTCGAACGAGTACAGAGAATGGCAACAAGAATAGTGAATGGAACAAAGGGTTGCTGTTACGAAGAAATGCTTAATTTTTGCAAATTACAGTCTTTGGAGCATTGAGACTAGGCACCTGCGAAGTGATCTGATTGAGCTGTATAAAGCCTTGAATGGTTTGAGCTTGCTCAATGCGAATGGGATTCTTCCTCTTGCTCAGAATAATCACCTGAGAGGGCATAAGTTCAAATTGAGGAAAGACAATTGAAGGATAGATGTGCAGAAGTTTGCCTTTAGCCAATGGGTGGCTGATTTCTGGAACAAACTTCCATCTTTCGCTGATGGAAGAACTTGACAACCATTTGGACCGAGTGGATGGGTAAAAAAGGGTTTTTTTTTTTTTTGGCTGATGCTATATAAGCTTGCTTTCTTGCATCATGTGCCTTTGCTAATGCTAATATATATATATATGGTCCTTGAGGTTATCACAGACATTCTCTCAGATATGCCAGACAAGCTGTTCTTGCTACCTGGGAGTCTAAAACGCTGATGGAACTGATATTCGGGTGACACTCAAGTCAAAGTGGACCCAATTTCGGCGAAGTCCGGACGGTCTATGACAGCCAAATCCTCTGCTTGCACCTTCACGATGGTGGGACTGTTAGTAATCCTGGGTATAACCTTCATGCACAAGTACATGGTGGGTGACCACCCAGGTGTGAACCAACGTAAGCAGGGGTCGAGGTGTGGCGCCCACACCACATGGAGGAACGCCGCCCCTCTATGTTACCAGGCAGTACTAGGTGGTAGATGACTCTCATCAACCGGTGAAATACCACCACTTTGCTTATTGGAGGCTTGAAGTGGTGGAACCCATGTTTAGTCTCTAGAGCTAAGTTCCGGCCAACCCTTCCCTATCTCTTCCATCATGCAGTATGATTGATGAGTTTTGAGGTTATGATGAATGTCGTGGCGAGATCCGATATTCCTTACATTTCGAGGGTACAGCTCTAAAACGGTGTTCGCAGGCTGACCGCTAGTTAGTACACCGGATTGAACCTATTGGTAACCCTCTAGGAAGCTTCCGGATCAGCTAATGTATAATCTTGCTACCTCTACTCTGCCAGATAGTGTGGAGGGAGTCCGAGTAGTGTGTATGCGGGGAGCATTGTCGAGGCCACGTTATGTCAAGGATCTGGGTATATTCTTACCACATGTACGCCATATCCAAAAATTTCATTACTTCATACAGCATGTCCCACCCACTTTTTCTTACTATTGAATACACCATGAATTGTCAAAATAATAGAGCAAGCATATCTGCGAAAAGATCTAAACCTCCCAAGGACTTCCTAATTCATTTCACAAATATACGTGGTCTCAATTCTAATCTCAACGATGTCCATTTCCACTTGCAGTCTTCCAAACCCCATGTACTTTTTCTGACTGAATCTCAGTTATCAGTTGATTCAACTACTGCTCATCTCAGATGTCCAAATTATTTGCTGTATGATTCCTTTCGCCTCAAAGGTAGTACTTGTGCATATGTCCGTTCTGATATTCCCTGTCAGAGACTTGGCAATTTGGAATCTCCTCTCTTTGAACTTCTCTGGCTTAAAATCTCTCTACCTCATTGTGTAAAATTCAGCTGTTGTCTCTACCATTCTCCCAACTCCACTAATCACTTGGAGCTCTTTGACTTCCTCTCTTTGCAACTTGACTTTCTCCAGTCCAACTTTCCTAACAGTGAGGTAATTTTCCTTGGTGATTTTAACGTTCACAATCCAGCTGGCTTCCGTTTTCTAGTTACACCGACCCAGCAGGTCGAGATGCTGAGGCTTTTGCAATTACTAATGACCTAGCACAGATTGTTCATTTACCTACAAGAATACCGGACAATCCTAATCATACAGCCAATATGCTTGATCTTTTTCTCACAAACAACCCTTCTAAGTACAAGGTTGAAGTGAGAGGTCCTTTAGGCACTTCAGATCACAACTTGGTGATTGCCTCCTCTCCAATGGAACCTTTATCTCATGGCTATTCCCAACCTCGTATTGTTTGGCATTACAAGAATGCAAAATGGGATGACCTGCGAGACTTCTTTTCTTCTTTTCCTTGGTCTGATTACTGCTTCAAAACTTCTGATGTCAACGTTTGCTCAGATCGTGTCAGTGAAATTATTCTTGCAGGAATGGAATCCTTTATCCCACACTCCACTTTAAAATCTCGTCCTTTATCTAAACCTTGGTTTTCCAATAAATGTGCTAAGGCTGTCCAAGAGAAGAACGTTGCATATCGTAATTGGCTTGTTTCTAATTCTTCAGTTTCATTTTCTGCCTACACCAAAGCTCGCAACAATTGTAAAGCAGTTATTAATCAGTCCAAACTAGAGTTTGAACAGGCTAAGAGTAGAGAACTTGCTTCTTGCCCTAATGGTAGCCGAGCATACTGGTCTCTTGCCAAAGCTATTGGCCGCAACTTTTGCCCATCTCTGCTCCCAGCTCTGTCCAAACCAGATGGTTCTGTTGTCACTTCAGCCAAGGATAAAGCTGACCTGCTAGCATCCCATTTTTCTTCCAACTCATGTATTAATGATCTTGGTAAAACACCTCCCACCATTCCTAACACGCTCCATTCAATGCCTCCTGTGGTCTTCCGTCAAAAGGATATCAGAAGGATTTTGATGAATCTTGATGCTAAGAAAGCTCCAGGTCCTGATGGTATTTCTCCACTTGTTCTCAAAACCTGTGCTCCTGAACTTACTCCTATTCTTTGCCGCCTTTTTTCACTTTCTTATTCCAAAGGTGTTTTTCCTTCTGCTTGGAAATTTGCTCATATCCAGCCAGTTCCTAAAAAGGGTGACAAATCCCTCCCATCCAATTATCGTCCCATTGCAATTACTTCTACTCTTTCTAAAGTAATGGAGAAATCAATTAACCGCCAACTTTTAAACTACCTAGAAACCTTCCATCTAATCAACGATCGCCAGTATGGATTCCGTCAGTGTCGATCCACTGGTGATATTCTGGCTTATGTTACCCATTTATGGACTAATTCAATGGAAAGGTTCGGTGAAACACAAGTAGTTGCTCTTGACATCTCAAAGGCTTTTGATCGTGTTTGGCATAAAGGTCTTCTAAACAAGCTTCCATCTTATGGTTTGCCAACTGTTTTTAGTAATTGGTTATCCTGTTTTCTCTCTGATCGCTCACTGAGGGTGATGGGAGATGGCTCTCTGTCTTCTAACTTCTCCATTAATGCTGGTGTCCCCCAAGGTTCAGTTCTTTCCCCCACTCTTTTCCTCTTGTATATCAATGACCTTCTTCCATTTACTGGAAATCCTATCCATAGTTTTGCAGATGATAGCACATTGCATTCAACTTTCCATTTTGAGAAACCTTGTCTAGCTCAATCAGCTTCAAGTTCTCGAAAATCTGCTGCCAATTCCTTAAATGCTGATCTCCAGGTAATTCTTCAGTGGGGCAAAGACATCTTAGTTGATTTTAATCCTTCTCAAACTCAGTCTTGTTTTATATTTCGCAAAAAGGATTCTTCTACTCCTATGCTTATCTTTGGTGACACTCCAATTTCTAGGCAAAATGATATATCTCTTTTGGGGATTACCCTGACTTCTAATCTCTCTTGGCACAAGCACATTACAAATATTGCTTCCTCTGCATCTAAAAAACTTGGTTTTCTCTTTCGCTCTCGGCATTACTTTTCTCCCAAACAGCTGCTCACTCTGTATAAATCGCAAATCCGCCCTGCCATGGAATATTGTTCCCGCATCTGGGGTGGTGCCCCCAAAACCTCTCTCAGGCTTCTTGATTCCATTCAGAAGAGGGCAGTTAGGTTAATTAATGATTCATCTCTAACAGAGTCTCTCCACTCGCTTTCTCATAGACGCACTGTTTCTGCTGCATGCCTCTTCTACAGATACTTCCATGGGCACTGTTCTTCTGAATTGGCTTCTATAATTCCCGCTCTCTCTTTCAAAACAGTTCAAACACGTGCCGCCACCAGCCAACATCCATTTACTGTCCAATTTCAAACTCACAGAACCAACTTTTCATCTTCCTCATTTATTCATTCAACTGCCGTTTTCTGGAACAACCTTCCTTCATACGTATTTCCTGAAAATTACAATCTACAGAAGTTCAAGTCCAATATCAACAAATATCTTCTTTCGTCTTCTCAACCTCCAACCCAAGCACGGTACTAAGTACTATAGGTTATAATACCTCTCGTGTTTGGGGTTCTCATAAAAAAAAAAAAAAAAAAAATATATGGTGTAATAGTTTCATGTAATAAGTAGATAACATGCTTTATTATCTAGTTTTTCACTGTTCTGTATTTTATAATGTATTCTTATTGTCTTATACTTTATTATCATCCATTTTGACATGTTAATATATTCCCTTATCTATAATAATGCACTACTTAACTTACGTTCACACAAAATAAACTTGCAAGTTCAGCTAATGCTCTTTCCTACAGGAACAGGCAAGCAATGCTAGACTTACCTGAGGTCTCACTTTTAACTATACTATAATCTTTGTTTTTATCTTCTGCAAAATTATTAGATTTCTCAAGATAGGAGATAAATTATTTATAAATATATTGTGAAGGGATTTAGGTTCTTTCTTTCACGTTCCATCAGCCATATTCCCCATTACACTAATACTAAGCCTCGTTATGCATGAACTTAATATATCACATAATGGCAGAAGGTTATCAAATTGTAGCAGGGGGCTTAATGAATTTGTAATAACTGAGAGCAAAGTGGAGGAGAAATTGCTGATGTGAAACATAAGAAAGGCACCTGGCGTGGATGGGATATATCCAGTTATATTAAAGGAGGCGGCAAAGCAACTAATCAAACCTTTAGATATAATTATGAGAAATCCTTGGACTCAGGGAAGGACTGGAAATGTGCAAATGTATCGCCAATTCACAAAGGGGGATCGAAGGGTGACAAAAGTAACTACAGACCAGTTAGTTTAACTTCTGTTCCGGGTAAAATAATGGAGTCACTGGTTAAAGATGCATTGCAGGATCATCTAGACAAGACTGCAGCAATAATTCATACACAGCATGAGTTTGTTAAGGGAAAGGCTTGTCTGACAAATTTTATAGGATATTATGATGTGGTTACAAAGGAACTGGATGCAAAAAATTATTTTGATATCATATATTTGGATTTCAGGAAAGCTTTTGACACTGTTGCACATGGAAGACTATTGTACAAATTGGAGCAGAATGGTATTAAGGGTAAGTTGCTACAATGGATAAAAGGATGGTTGAGGTTTTCAGGTCATGGGGTTTTGTCAATGATATATGGGAATTTTGCTAGCAGGGAAAAGGAGGTTGTTGTTGTTGTTGTTTGGGGTTTAATGGCGCAAAAGCAACTTCGGCTATATTGCGCCTGTTCAAGTTTTGTTATTTCCTGTTATATTGTTACTGATTTAACATATTAGATATGATTAGTTAAGTTTATTAAGCTGAGGTATGATAAGAGTTCACTGATGTTTGACTTTTCTCCCATAATGAGTTCAAGGCTTAATGGCTCATTTGAATGCGATTTGAAAGCTGATTGGCGGGCAATTTGGTATCGTGGACATTCTATGATGATGTGCTTCACTGTTAGTGTGGTCAGACACTGAGGGCATTGTGGAGGATCGTCTTTCATTAGGAGGTAAGAGTGTGTTAAATATGTGTGTCCGATGCGAAGCCGGGCGAGGATAACCTCTTCATGTCTGTTTGACCGAAAACTTGATTTCCAGGATTTCTGCTGTTGTTTGATTTGGTATAATTTATTGTTTGTTTGAGATTTCCAGGTCTGCGTCCATATATTTTCAGAGGCTTTTCGATTGATGTTTTTAAAGTCATTGAGCGGTATTTTATGCAAGTGAGAATTTTTGTTAGATGGATGTTTTGCTGCATCATCCGCACGTTCATTGCCGAGTATTCCAGAATGTCCAGGAATCCAAGTGAATCTGACTCTTTGTTTGTTTTCCCGAAGGTGTGATAAGGAGGAAAGAATTTTTCTTACATACGGATGAGATGGATGATCTTCTGTCTGTAAAGCATATATTGCACTTAATGAGTCTGTGAAAATAATACTTTTTACGAGGGAAGTTTTGGCAATGTGATCTAGGGCGACACTTATTGCAAACAATTCAGCACTAAAGATACTGCACTCTATTGGAAGAGACTGTGAGATTATGTTGTTTGGCAATACAACAGCAGCACCAACGTGTGTGGCCGTCTTGGATCCATCAGTATACAGATGAGAATAGTCAGAGAATTGCGTTACATAAGAGGAATGGAGTTGTTTTATATGTTGGCTTGGGATATTGCTCTGTTTCCATTTTATGAGGAACATGTCACAGTCTACTGAACTGATTTTCCATGGTGGAAGGGCTGTGGGGGTATCTTGGTAGATTTTATTCATACTTAAGTTCAATTGTGAGAGTATTTCTTTTAGTCGGATACCTGCAGGTTTGCAGATATTAGGTTTGTTCGTATATAAATTTTCCCATTTCGGTTTATACAGATATTGCCATGTTGGATGTCCAGGAAGGCTTTGAACTTTCGCAGCATAGTTCATAAGAAGAACTTGTCTACGAAGACTGAGTGGGAGTTCATGGATCTCTGTATATAGGCTATACACAGGTGAGGTACGGAAGGCTCCTGAAATAATACGTAATGCATTGTGATGAATTGGATCTAACCAGTTTAACACACTTTTCCTAGCTGAGGAGTAAATGGGAGAACCATAATCTAATTTAGATCTTATCATTGCACGATAAACATGCAAAAGTGAATATCGATCTGCTCCCCATGTCATGGCTGATACAGCTCGTAGAATGTTCAATTTCTTTAAGCACATTGTACGCAGATATTTTATGTGTTCTAGGAAATTTAATTTTTGATCCATGATTAGTCCTAGTAGCCGGATACTCTGTTTCAGTGGAATTTGTTGATTGCTTATCCTTAGTTCTGGATCAGGATGCATCTTTCGTTTTCTGCAGAAGTGTATTGCCGCTGTCTTTTGTACTGAAATTCGATATCCATTATAGATGGACCAGGATTCTATTTTGTTAATAGCACATTGGAGCTGCCTCTCGATTGTCCGCATATTCTGTGAGTGACATGATATGGTGAGGTCGTCAGCATATAGGTAGGTTTCAATTGTTGCTGGAATAACTTCTGTTACTGGGTTTATTTTGATAGTGAAAAGGGTTGCACTGAGGACTGAGCCTTGGGGGACCCCCTGTTCTTGATTGTATATTAGAGACAGGATATGATGGTAGCGGACTTGAAAAGTTCTTTTAGTCATGAAATTCTGAAGGAACTTCGGTAGATGGCCTCGAAGACCTAATTTGTGCAATTCATGAAGGATACCATATCTCCAGGTGGTATCGAACGCCTTTTCAATATCAAGGCATATCATTACAAGGTGTTCGTTTCGGAGAAAAGCATTGCGAATATTTGATTCAGCTTTTGTCATTATGTCTATTGTGGATCTATTTTTCCGAAAACCATATTGACTAGGACTAAGGAGGTTATGGAAGTCAAGAAACCATGTTAACCGAGCGTTCACCATTTTTTCTAAAATTTTACCTAGACAGCTAGTGAGCGCGATGGGACGATAATTATATGGATTTGAATGGTCCTTCCCAGGTTTTGGAAAGGCCAGTACAAACGAATGTCGCCAAGAGTCTGGATATGTATCCTCAAGGTATATCCTATTATATAGCAGTAACAGCATGTATAAAGCATTTTTATGGAGGTGTTTGATCATTTGATAGTGGATTCCATCCGGACCTGCTGCACTTTCTTTAGATTTAGCTAGGGCTTTATGCAATTCATTTATAGTGAAGGATTGATTGTATGAAATCTCATGAGCTGCATGAAAATTAATTTTGTATTTTTCCATTTGAGCTTTATATGTTTGAAAGATTGGTCTGTATGACGTTGTTGCTGACAATTCCTCAAATGTTTCTCCTAGTAGATTTGCAATTTTTTCTGGATCAGTTATGTCATGACCTTTCCAGCTTATGATCGGTTTAGGGACGGTTGTATATTTGCCTGAAATTTGTCGAATTTTGTTCCATATTATTCTGCTGTCCATATTTCTATTAATTTTGCTTGCAAAAGATATCCAGGATTCTTTCTGAGATTTCCGGCGTATATAGCGTGCTTTTGCTCTGGCTTTCTTATACTTTATGAGATTAGTGGTGGTGGGATACTTTCTGAATTGATTCCAAGCCTTATTTTTTTCTTTCTTTGCTTCCAAGCATTCTTCATTCCACCACTGCTTGTAATGTTTATGAGACTGGTGAGCTGTCTTTGGTATTGCAATGTTTGCTGCAGAAATTATTTGATTTGTGATATGAGTAACAGCATTATTGATATCAGTATGTCTTATGATTTTCTCATCTAAGGAAGCAGCATATTGGTATTTTTCCCAGTTTGCTTTGCAAAATTTCCATTTTATACCTCTTATAGGTTGCTGTACATCATTTGCTAGTAGGTGACAAACAACTGGGTAATGATCACTGCTATAGGGATCATCGGAAACAGACCAGTCAAGGAGAGGAAAGAGAGCTGGGGAACAGATGGTGAGATCAATTGCAGAGGTAGTCCCTGTTGGTAAGTGGACATGGGTGTGAGTACCTGTGTTTAAGAGTGTTAGGTTCCTATTATTTATAAGTTTTTCAATCATCTGTCCTCTTTTGTCTGTACGAAGTGATCCCCAGATGATATGATGCCCATTAAGGTCCCCCATCAAACAAAAAGGAGATGGTAATTGTTCAATTAAATCCTCAAATTCTTGCAGTGTATACGCATGATTAGGTGGAAGGTAGAGAGAAATCATAGTCAAGGAAATTCCAGTCACGATGCGTACTGCGACTGCTTCAAGGGGTGTTTGTAGCTGAATATGCTTGGATGGAACATTAGAGTCAACAAGAATGGCGACTCCTCCATGACCTGTATTGGTTTTTCGGTCTTGCCTATATAGATTGTAGTTCTTGATTGAAATACTTATGTGCGGAGTTAGGTTTGTTTCTTGCAAACAGATACTTGCAGGAGCATATACGGAAATTAGATCTTTGATATCGCTTAGATTACTTCGAAAGCCACGACAATTCCATTGTAGAAGTGTACGCATTATTTGGGTTTAGTGCTTGATTCAGATGACTTACGATGAGCTGCTTGTTTTAATCGATCTGTTTTGATTTTTTCTTTTCTGGGGAAGCTTGGTCGGCCACCACTGTCCATGTCATCATTTGCGTAAAGTTCCAGAACTGGTTCATCTTCTTTCTCCTTTTCATCAATATCCATAGTGTCAGTATTTTTTTGTGTTTTTTCTACAGATTTGGTGGAATTTGTACTGCTTGTTGGTGTTGGATCTTCAGCATCTGGTGGGATTATAATGGGTGTATTAATTGCCTGGTCAACTTTTTGTTTTGTTTGTAGAAGAAGATTACGTGCCCAATCTGCTATTGAGATGTTAGGTGGGACTGTGATGTCAGTCTGTATTGCAATTACCTTTGTTTTCTGCACTGTAGTTGCTGGTGTTGCTGCTGCTGCTGCATATGATCTCACTGCTGGAGGTAGTGGTATCTGCTTTTTGGCTTCTTGATATGTTATCTTATGTTCAGTTTTATATTTTTGAACTTGCTTTTCTCTTTTCCATATATTACAGTCTCTGGAATAGGCAGGGTGGTCTCCTTTGCAGTTTGGGCAGCGAGGAGACTGTGTATTGCATTCTTTACTGGTATGTTCTTTTGAGCCACAAGTGGCACAAATAGCTTGTCCTCTGCATACTGTTTGGGAATGACCATATTTTTGACATTTGAAGCATCTTAATGGATTGGGGATGTATGGTTTTACCTGGCAATTCAGGTACCCGGCTTTGACTGATGATGGTAGAGTTGGAGTACTGAAAGTAAGTATGATGGTGCGGGTTGGAACGAGGTTTCCATCCTTTTTAATAAGGATTCTTTTGGCATGTGTGACATTCTGGTTTTGTAGCTCTTGTACGATTTCTTCTTCAGAGCTATTTAGGAGGTCCCATTCCACGATAACCCCTTTAGATGAATTTAAAGTGGCATGTGGAGTGACTTTGATGGGAAACCCTCCAAAAGTTTTGGTTTCAAGAAGAAGCTCAGAATGTCGATGATTTGTCGTTTCTATCAGAAGGTCGCCTGATTTCAAGCGGCGAACCATTTTCGGTGGACCAGCTATATGTTCTAGACACCTCTGTATAACAAAGGGAGAAAGTTTACTAACTGGTTGGTCTGATAGGGAATGAACAATTAGAAAGAGTGGCGAGATGGTTTTGGTCACATCTTTCTTTTGTCTTTTGGCAGTAGATGGATTAAGATCATCTTGCTGCCGATTGTGATCAGTTTGATCCATAATTCCAGGAGAAGCCTGGTTTGTCAAGTCCATTGTTGCTCCTTTTAGCCCTGAAAGGATTATTTTTCCTTTCAGGTTTCCGGCCCCACCACGGGGAGGCAGGAGCAGTGCCACCTAGTGACCAAGCGGCTGGCGGATTAGTTTGTTAGTGAGAAAATGGATAATTATCCTAAAAAAGAAAGGTGATTTTCCTTCCTGGGTTCTACTTAAAATCTGCTAAGTGAAGAACCACTTACAATGAACTGAGAATAAGAGCGGCTAGAAATGAAAGAGAACAAAATCACTTGGAAGGATCACTTTATAATTCGCTTAAGAAAATCGCTTGGTCCCTATCGCTTGGCACTTGGGGCCGGAAAAGGAGGTGATTGTCCCTCTGTATAAGGCAATGGTCATGCAATGCCTTGAGTACTGCTCACAGGTCTGGTGGCCTCATTTTAGGAAGGATGTAGATTTGCTTGAGCGTGTACAGAGAAGGGCAACAAGATTGGTAAGGGGAATGAAGAGATCCTCTTACCAAGAGAGGCTTAATGATGTAATTTAGGTCTAATGTAACCACTTGGTTACATCAGACCTAAACTACACTCCCATCTGGAATCACAGCACATGACAACAGTTTTCATTTTTTTTTTTTTTTTTTTTTTTTTTAAATTAGCTATGACAATGTAAGTTTTAATATAAAAACCAACACACTACAAAGTATTTAAGATTTTTTATTAAACATTGAAAAATTTACAGCAAAAATAATATTGAAATAATTAATAATAACAACTATACTGATTTTTCATCAAAATGTCCTTCACAAGATTTTATCACTGCCTTACACAGATGTTAACCTTTTTTCTCAATGGGAAAGTTGTTTCTCATCCTCAGTTTAGTCTGAAATTGTCTTTGGTGTACTTCTAAAATGAACAAAAATTTATATGATTTGAAGAAATAACCAAAACAAACAAAACAGTTGTTTCTAATGTTCATTCTTCAGTTCATGCATTTAGCTATAAAATGTAGCTGGCTGTAAAAGAGCAGTTTCTGTTCCAGCTGCTCATGCTGTAACGTAATATTATTTAATTTTTTGTTAAAATAAAATTAGTTTAGTTTGTTTCAAAAGCACACCAATGACTTTTTTTTAAACTAAACTGGGAAAAAAAAAAAAAAAAAAAAAACACTTTCCCAATGAGAAAAAAGCAGCTGATTAGGCAAAATCATTTAGAGTTTATGGTTTCTAAATTTAAAAATCATAAAATCAAATGGTAAATAATTAGTCCAATTTTAACTTAAAATTCTGAAACTTTAGCCCAGATATGGCAAAAACAGGTCCAAACAACAAATAGCCTAAACCTAAAAATAAGCTGGATGGTTTTTTTTTTTTTTTTTTAAAGTGTTGTTGTCTCATAACCTGAGACCTTATGCGTCCCATCTACTGGAACTGGCCCACCTTCCCGTGGTGTGGACGAGTATCTAGAAGCAGCCTTCCTGGTGATAGCTGCTTCTGGGTAGCCAAGAGGTCAGCATAACACAACAACATAACATGCATTAAACTACACGAACATTGCACTATATTACACGCTGGCCTGTTTTGCAGAGTCTGTTCAACCTACAAAGAAACGAGGTGGATTTGAACGGACGTTCTAGGAGCCACCCTACCTATACACACACATGTCCACATGTTTCAAAAGCACACCAATGACTTTTTTTTAAACTAAACTGGAAAAAAAAAAAAAAAAACACTTTCCCAATGAGAAAAAAGCAGCTGATTAGGCAAAATCATTTAGAGTTTATGGTTTCTAAATTTAAAAATCATAAAATCAAATGGTAAATAATTAGTCCAATTTTAACTTAAAATTCTGAAACTTTAGCCCAGATATGGCAAAAACAGGTCCAAACAACAAATAGCCTAAACTTAAAAATAAGCTGGATAGTTCCCAGTGCCTTTTAATTGAAACACACTGTATATATAAAGTACATTTATAAATGAGAGTGGAAATGAAATTCATGATATCAATCACTGCATAAATGATATTTACTCAAGTAAAAATAGGATATGAACCATTTAAATACTATGCTGCTAACAAAGAGTGTAAGTTAAAATATAGCTGTAAGAATTTTAACTATAGGTAGGTAAGTATGGTAAACTGAGATGTTCATTGTATAGGATGGCAACCTAATGGAAAAAAGGAAATGTGATATTAAAGCTAAAAGAATGTGAAGAAATAATAATATTAACAATACTAACAATGTAATGTTATTAACAATATTAATAACATAATAATAATAGTACTAACAATACTAATAATAATGCCAACAATGCATATAACTAATATGAGAAATATAATATCTATAAAATGGCATTATTAACATAGATACTAAGCTATTTTTGCAAATAGGTGCAATTATTAAATAAGTAAAATGAGGCCTATGGAATTCGAAAAAAACTGGGAAAAAAAAAAAAAAAAAAAAACAGTAAAAAATGGAATATCACAGCAAACTTCGTCAGAGGACCACAACTGTGATAATCCATCTGAGCCATAGTGCTTCATACATCTAATCCAATGCAAGCAGGCCATCCTGGAAAAAGCAATAATAATAAAAAGCATTGAAAAATAATTATAAATTCAGAAAATGCATTGGAGAAGATGGTGGTTCTGACACTATGTACTGTATGTAAATATATCAATAAACAACAAATTGGGATGTAGTTATATTGAGTCAAAATTTACAAGGTTCTTTTTGTGAATCTTTTAAAAAATTAACAGATCAATGATTCAAAAAACATCTCAGTAATGTAATGGTGAATTGATAGTGTAGTTAATAACGAACAGTTACAGCCAAAGGAGACAATAGTATAAAGGACTAATATACTTGTTCAGTGTGCGGAGAGGGATAAAAGGCAACCAGCAAGTAAGGCAAAGAAAAGAGTTCAGGCAATATTGCTAAATATTAAGCACAGACAGCAGTATATGCTGTTAATAAACAATAATACTCAGGCATGCTGGGATCGTAAAGCGCATCCTTCAAAGAAAGGTCCTGACACTGGCACCCTAACCATTTTCTGAAATATTTAGTTGACTCTAATCAAATTCTGATGCTCTGACCACTAGAGTTATTCAAGTAGTAGGAGAGGCATGTGATGCAAGAAAGCAAGCTTATGCAGCATCAGCCAAAAAAAAAAACCATTTCCCACATCCATTCCCTCTAAACATCTGTCCAGTTCCTCCTTGAATTTATTTAAGCTATCAACTTCCACAACAACAGATGGAAGTTTGTTCCAGCAATCAACTACCTACTGGCTAAAGGCAAAATTTCTGCACTTCTATTCTACAACTGTCTTTCTTCAATTTGAATTTATGCCCTCTTGTGTTCATAATCTGAGCAAGAGGAAGAATCCCATCAGAATTGGGCCTGCTCAAACCAATCAAGGACTTATACACCTCAATCAGATCACCTTGCAGGTACCTAGTCTCAAGAGACTGCAATTTTCAGAAATTAAGCCTTTCTTGGTAAGATCACCCTTTCGTTCCCCTCACCAATCTTGTTGCCCTTCTCTGTACACGCTCAAGTAAATCTACATCCTTCCTAAAATGAGGCCTATAGACCTGCATGCAATACTCAAGGCGCGGCCTGACCATTGCCTTATATAAAGGGATAATCACCTCCTTTACCCTACTAGCAAAATTCCTATATATCATTGGCAATACCCCATGACCTGCTTTGGCAGCCTGTCTGCACTGCTCAGAAAATTTCATATCTGACTGCACACTTTCTCCAGATCTTTTTCACTTTATACCACTCTAAGTGTGGTACCACACAGTTGGTATGTTTCTCTGGGGTATGTTTTTCTACCCATATGCAGTACTTTTCATTTCTCAATGTTAAACTTCAGTTGCCACTTCTCAGCACACACTTGTCCAAATTTTCTAGATCCTGTTGCAGTGGCACACTGCCATTACTGTTATTAACAACCCTGCCAACCTTTGTATCATCTGCAAACTTCAACACTAAGCCCGATATACCTTCATCAATATCATTGATAAATATACAAAACGATAGTGGACCCAACACCAAACCCTAGGGGGACTCCATTAATAACATTAGCCCACGAAGAGCAGTATCCATTGATTACCACTCTGTCTTCTCCCACTCAACCACCCTTTTATACATTGTAGCAACTTGCTCTTAATACCATACTGCTCCAATTAGTAGTCTTCCATACACAACAGTGTCAAAAGCTTTCCTGAAATCCAAGTATATGAAATCAAAATTATTTATTGCATCCAGTTCCTTTGTAACACATCATAGTATCCAATAAAATTTGTCAGACAAGACTTTCTCTTCACAAACCCAAGCTGTGTCTTTATTATTACTTCAGTCTTGTCTAGATGATCCTGCAATGCCTCTTTAACCAGTTTGTTTGTTTTTTGGTTTTTAGGAGCAACTAAGGCCACATTGCTCTGGGATATGCGGTGGTCATTCCCTGACCTTTCCGCATCCTCCGTATTTGGTGGTGACGGGTTCGAACCCCGGTCTAATCAAGAAACGTGTACTACGCACTGCTGCTCCTTCCCACCTGGCTATGGAGGCGCCTCTTTAACCAGTGACTCCATTATTTTCCCCAGAACAGAAGTTAAACTAACTGCTCTGTAATTACTTGTCATCCTTAGATCCCTTTTGTGAATTGGCGATACATTTGCACATCTCCAGTCCATGGGGACTTCCCTTGAGTCCAAGGATATCTCATAATTATGGCTAAGGGTTTGCTTATTACCTTTGCCGCCTCCTTAATATAACTGGATAGATCCTATCCACCCCGGGGTGCCTTTCTTATGCTTAACTTCAACAATTTCTTCTCCACTTTGCTCTTAGTTATTATAAAATCATTAAGTACGCTGTTACAGTTTGATAAACCTCTGGCATTCTCCTCCCCTTAATAATTCCTCATGTGTGAATGTAGATGCAAAATACTCATTCAGATTGTCGGCTATCTGAGCAGGATAATCAACAGTCGAACCATCAATATCAAGTGGAGCAATCCGATTCATCCCCTTCCTTCTAGAGTTTATATAACTAAAGAAGTCCTTGCTGTTTTTCTTAGCATCCTTTTCCAAAGTGGACAGACTAGCACTCTTTCTATCCTTTCTTTTCTCCTATTTTCAACTTATTTGCTTCCACCTTCCTTATCCTACTGTTTATTTTTCCATTTCCATTTTTAATACCATATACCTACCACACTTCAACTACCTTTTCTATTAATATAAACATACTCTAGATCCACTACCTTTTCTATTAATATAAACATACTCTAGATCCAGTGGCTCTTTTTGTAAGATGGGCTTTACAACCCCAGCATATCTGAGTATTATTGTTTATTAGCTGCATCCTAATCTCTGTCTTTAATATTATTGCCCAAACTGCATTCTTCATCTTATATGCTAGTTACTAGTGGTTACCTTTTATTCCTCTCCACACACACTAAAGTACATATATTTATACTACCCCTCCTTTGGTAGTACCTGTTCATTATTCATCTCAACCTACCAGACTTACCTACCTATTTCTTACATACATAACATTAAATACATAACTGCAATTTAAATATCGAAAACTCAGAAAAATTTTTTGAACAATAAGAACTAATAAAAATAAATAAAATAATCAAATGTAAAAAATATTAATAATAAGACAAACAAAAATAAAAATTTACTTAAAAAGACTAAAAATAACCAAACAATTCAGCCATTAATAAAAATTTGTCTCAAAATACTTCATACTCACAAAATTCAAACATTTCAAATTCAAAGATTAATTTATTTACATAACTTACTCTGGGCTTTCATCAACAGAGATGTTTGAGGATTGAACAACAATTTGCTCATGACTAGATACCGAAGCAGCTTCCGATTTCTTTCTGCAGATAAGACAAAAAATAAATGTGGTATCCACTGGATTAACAACTGATAATTAATGACTTTTTATTGATATTCGTTGTTTAGAAATTAAAAAAGTTTCTGAAATTACCAAAGATTTGAAATACTTCTATGAAAATGACACGTTGAAAATTTTGAATTAACTTATAAAAATGGCATCAAACTTCCCCTGGATTTTAACAAATTCAAAACTATATAATCTATTTAATCCTTTTGCCAGCATGCCCGTATATACATTTTCTCTTGGAATGGAATATAACACACGTATACATTCTAAAAGTTCTTTCAGTGCATTATCAAAAACTGTCTTTTTATATATATATATATATATATATATATATACAGATTGTCTTGGAACAATAGATATATGCTTCCATCTATCAGCTATAAGTAACAGCAGTTATATTTATGATAGCTTTGAAAATCAACATAGGAGAGTGTACACTTGTATCAAACTTAGAGACAATGCAGACTTACAAAAGCCAAAACTGACTAAATTCAATGAAATTCAGATCCAGAAATTGATGAAACTGAATCAAATAATACATACATTAAAGTGGAGGATATTACTGCAAAGAAAAACATAATGATGTGTTATGTCTTTATGATTTTTTCTTAATTTTTTCCAAATTAAAGATGAAATTTAATGAAATTTTGATTTTATTTCTGAACATTAACTTTATTTTCTGATCCTGCACTAAAAGTCAAAAATAAGAAAAAAAAATTAATATTAAAAAAGCATTCATATATTTATGTACATAGTTTTTCAAGACTTCCAAATTTCTCAAAAAAGTTCGCATGAAAAATCCACTTGCAAAAAAAAAGGGTTAACGTCTCCAAACACAGAAACCACCTGAAGAATCTACTTAACCTTCAGTAATCAACACAAGAGAATGTAGCTTTTCTATGCTGAAACACATGAAGAAATATCTTTGCAGCACACTGTCACAAGATAGTGTAAGCATGCTAACAATTTTATAAACTGAGCAGGAAACATTTGAGAGCACTTCAATTCCAAGTTAAGCATGCAGGGTCAATTCAACCCAACAATATTTCTGCAATTCATCATTCAATATTTCATGCTTCATCTCCTCTATCCACACAGCTAAACATCCTAATAGCTATTTTTGAAAATGTTTTCTTTGAATTCTCCACTGAAAATTCCATATCACACAATTAGGAAAAATTCTTGATTAAGTTAAACTTAATTATATGTATGTGTTTATTGGCATCTGCCATGTACAGTTACTGATGGCAAGCTCAATTTACCGTCACATGCTTTCCCCCAATTGGCAACCCTCTGGCTATATGCCACTGAAGCATATTCTGGAATCAAACAGTTGCTGTACATGCTTCATGTTTCATGCAGCAAGTGCTCCTGTTACTGACTGGCTGGCATCTAATTACAGCATTTATTGACATGCAAAACCTCCAAATTTGAATTTGCTTGATGACAAATCTAAGGGGAGTTTTAATTTCAAAAATTAATTAAAAATATGTGTTTTAACACAGAACAGATTTTTCACAGTTGTGTTTGAAAAGAATTGAAAATAAAGATGGCATCAAAAAAATTTATAATTTTGAATTTTTGCAGATTTTTAGTCATGGTTGCATGTATATACAGTTATGCCCCTGTATCCACTGATTCGGTTACCCATGGAAAAAAAAAAGAAAAAACTTAACACTTACTACTCGCGTGTCTAATACAATGCTTCCATTTATTTTTTACGATGTTGATTTTAAATTGAATAGCTTCCCTTTATTTTTTACAATGTCGCATATGGTTTGGTCACCAGCATTATAATGATTGTTTAGAGATTTAACAGATGCACCATTTTCAAACTTTTTAATTTTTTTTTTTTTGCTTAGAAATCACGAAAATGATTGGCAAAAGCAAGAGTTGTGCTTTCAAATTAAACAAAAACTTGATGTAATTACTATAAAAAAAAAAATCCCGACATCCCTGACTTAAAAAATGAAACAAAATTTGTCCTTTTGCAGTGTGACGGAACACAACAATTGACGCGATGCACTAAATCAAACTAAATATTTGGTCTCTTTTTTTTTTTTTTTTTTGAGCAGTAGGTGTGAAGACAGTGGGGGTTGCAAGATAATTGGTATACTAATCTCCCAATGATGACAGTTCTTGTCGCTTATTTACGACTTGCAAAATATCTGTTTATACATATTCTAGTTATTACTTGAATTTTATGATTTCTGGTCGATTTTTTTTTTATTTTGAGTCTTGAAGTGTCCCGGTTAATCCAATCCCAGTATGTCGAGAGTCTGCTTACTTTATTATTACCATATTTAATGCTGGTAATGTCTTACTGTGTGTTTAATTTATCAATTAAACTTTATTATGCATATGTATGTACAAGAAAATCACGTTATATATGGGGGTCAGCAGGTGTTTGCTTATATCTGCGGTTTCAGCCATCCACGGTAGGCCTTGGAACGTATCCCCAAATGACATTTAGGTTTAAATATTAAATGGTGTAAGTACTGTAAATATTGGCTCCAGTGTTAATGCTATTGTCTGTGAACAATTAGACATTATACGTGCATGGGTTGTATATGTACTTAACTTATTTATACATTATTATTTTTAATTTATGGTACTACTAGGGAGCATCAAGATTTGTAGTGACCTCAACCAACCCACTAGTTATATTTAAATCTAGCCCTGGTATGGATAGCCTTATACAGTTAGTCTTCGTACTGCATGATAGTTGTGTTCTTAGAAACCCTCGTACAATGCAAAATCGTGCAATATAAACAACAGGCCCTATGGGAAAAATAGAGTTAGGTGCCGGCCACCCAAGATTGAACACACACATTTGTAACCAAAACATTACCAAACACAATAAATAATCGTAATAAAATACTTACGTATTTTATTACGACTATTACGTAATAAAATATCGCTAATGCTTTTGCTTCTATTGTAAGGAAACTTGTTTTTTGTTTGATTTTTCTATCCAAACAGATGACAGCTGTTCCATCTTTCCAATTCTTTGTGTCTTAATCTAATGGATTTTAATTACACTTTGAGTTGTTCCTGCTATGAAAGTTGTTTTTATTTTCTCTGCGTTCTTTGTAATTCTCGGCGTTGCCTCATTTAGGTCTGTAGCACGTGCAATATCACATGGTCTTTCATTCCACTCAAAGCGTTTCACAATTTCATATTTTTTCTCTAGCGACAGAGGCAGACTGGCCATAAGCCTTACCGGGGGAACCCCGGTGGGCCGGAGGGATTTTGGCCATAAACCATAGTATGAGGACACTACAAATTTTCCCGGGTAAGAATTTTTGACCCAGTCAGCCTCTGTTTATCGATACTGCTTTTCTTTTTCTCTCTGAATCTGCAGTGTCTTCACCAGGACGCTTCCTTTTCACACCTTTTAAGTATTTTACTCATTTTTAGAGAATAAAGCACAATTACAAAACAAGGAGGCACGCTTGATACACATAAACAAAGCTGCCTGCGTGTAGCAACTGAATAAACAACACTATAAAGGCTGAGATACACTATTAACACCTCACATTTTACTAAAGCACACTTCTAGGGGTTACTACCATAAAACAATAAAAACAATTTCCAGTTGCGTTTGTGCTAGTGGAAGCTGTTATAAACTGGTAGTAAACTCGACCTAATTGCATTTGCGATTATACCGATAGCTGGAATTGTGTTGGGTTTTACGTGCGTTTCACCTTCACTGATCTAAAACACATAAATACATTTTCAGAATCTTCTCTTCATTCCTATCGTGTTGCGTTCAGTTGGGGGTGATTCCGCGTTCGACTGCCATTTCTTGTAAACACAAAGGCGAATCGTGCATAAGCGAATTCGGTTCATGTTATATAAGATATCGTTCCCCTATTTATAAATCGTGTATGATCGAATTCGTGTAGTGTAAACACGTGTTATACGAGGACTGACTGTATATAACAGGGGTGGGCACACATGAGGTCAATGAGAGCCGCATTCCAGTTTTTCATATATTATAAAGAGCCACACCATAGTTACATAGTATTAAATACACAAATTCAAATTTAATTTAATTTAATTTAATTAATATGATTACATATTCTACACAAGTCTTAAGTGCTATGTAAAGTATACATATATAAGAAAATATAATTAAGAGAAAGAAAATACAAAATAATTATTTCAAAGATTTAACGAAATCGTTAAATCTTTGAAATTTGGCGTAAATTTTGTTAAAGCCGTTCGCAGCAATTCAGTGTGATGATGATTGGTCAACTGTGAACGATATTTCGACTTCACGAACTTCATTGTGGAGTACAAAGATTCACAGCAATATGTTGAACCAAAAATTGAAATTAGACGGCAAGTAGCTTTCTTTAAATGTGGATATTTTGATTCTGGCACGAGTTTCCAAAATTCAATTATAGAAGTAGATTTGTGCTGCATTTGCAATGTCTGATCCTCTTTCATCTCTAATAACTCCAATTCGCCAGCCGCTTTTTCAACAAGTATTATTTCAGAAATTGGAAATCCATCTTCAATAATATCACAAATAAATGGGTTCACAAAATATGCAAATGCAGATTTCAAAACTTTTCAAATCTTCAAACCTATGTTTGAAATCTGCTTGCAATTCTTCCAATTTTTCTTTGTATTAGTCTAACTTTTCTTCTTTGATATTAATTATATTTGCTTTTACTCGTGGAAAATGATTAAATATTTTGTTCTTAAGATCGTACACAAAAAGCCGAAGTTTAGCTTCAAAACTAAATACAGTTTGTGACAAATCAATAATAATTTTTTTCTTTCCTTGTAAAGCCAAATTAAGTGTTTGCAAATGTTCTATAATGTCTGTAAGGAACGTTAAGTCAGAAAGCCAAGTTTCATTTTCTAATTCTGAGTATTTTTTTCCTTTTTCTTTTGTAAATGTTATGATAGGATTTAGGAGTTCCACAAAACGGCTCAAAACATTGTAAGTTGACAGCCATCTTACAACACACCACAGGGATAAATCATTGGGCAATTCATCTGTTTCGTCATTCATTCGCAACTCTTCTAAAAAGTTCTTAAATTGACGATGTGTTTTGGCATTTGTTCTAATTAAATTCACAATCTGCAAAACAATCTTCCACACATTTTCCTATTTGAAGTACTTCACTATGAAATGCTCGCGGTGAATTATGCAGTGAAGAGGTAAGAAAAGTGGAATTTTAGGATCTTTGTTTAAAAGACCAATGAGACCTTGGTTTTTCCCTATCATTGCAGGCCCTCCATCAGTCGCAACACTTACAAGTTTATCACGTGGCAATTCAAACCTGTTCATTACTTCATCAAGCACATTTCTAACATCGATACCGCCAGTTGTTTCGATAAGAGCTACTAGGTCTAACATTTCTTCCTTCACATTTACGTCTACAGATACATAGCGGACAAAAACGGCCAATTGTGGAACATTCTGAATGTCTGTAGACTCGTCGAGAGCTAAACTAAATGCAGTACAATTTTTCAAATCACACATCAAACTATTTTCAACATTTTTACTAATTGCACCAATATGACGCTCAGTTGTACGGTGTGACATAGGAACCTGTGCGATCAATTTATGTAGTTTTGTATTATCTGGATCCAAAACTGCGTGGGGTTCCCGTGTCCAAAATTCTCTCATCCTTAAAATTCTTCTACAGACGCAAAGATCCTTCCTTTTGGCCACGAGCAGGGCATGTAGAACTGTTTCTACTGATGCCCTGCTAGTTCTGAATGGGCGCCTTCCCATTCATTTAGAAATTATCCTTGCATTTCTTAAATTTCACAGGAGGCATCTTACCCCTGCTTCCATTGGTGTTTTTGAAAATAATTATAATAACTCTACAGACCTTGAAGTTTCTCGACTGCTCAGTTTAGCCCTTGATGAGTGGCAGCTCTCTTGGGATGACTCTTCCTTTGGCAGAATTACTTTCTCCTTCCTTCCTAAAGTCTTTGTAAAATCTAAGAATCTTTCCTGGCTTCAACCTGGACTTTTTTCCTCTTTTCTTCTTACGGGTCACGGCCTTAACTCCCGCCTTTTTAGGTTTGGACTGGTCCCCTCTCCTCTTTGTCATTGTGGAGCTGAGGAGACGGTGGAACATTTAGTCCTAAATTGCAACATATATTTAGATTTACGTTACCAGCTCATGTTAGACACTAATGTTTACACCCTAGATGATTTCCCAAAATTTTTGGAAACATCAGAATCCTTCTCAGCTTTTTGTAACTATGCTAACTCCGTGTTTAGAAGATGAAAGATGCTAAACACAGCTCATCCTGTTTAACTCAAAATTTTGGATTAAAAAAAAAAAAAAATTATTGTTTAGAATTACAACTTCTTTTTATGTAATTGTGATCTTAATTTTATTATGACTCTCGGAGTTAATAGCCTTGTTAAATCTCAAGTTTTCCTCATTATGTGTTAAGATACTAGAAATGCAGTTCTAACAAAATCACTGAAGGTTATTAGATTGCTTGTTATTTAGTGTAACTGTTTAAAACTCTTACCAACTATTGTTTAGACAAATTCTTCTGGGCTTCTCAGAAGTCTTGTCTTCTCACTGTAAATTTTTGGAAAATTTTGTAATTAGATGCTAAGTTAAGTTAAGTTATTTTCTTGGTGTCTCAGACACAATTAAATTTGTTTCTTGAGTTTTCCTTTCTTTGACTGGCTGAGGTTGGGCTCCTCTTCCAGTCGGAGAAAACCTAACTTTCCTCTATGTTCTTAGTTGTTAATACATCCCACCGTTTTCTGCTCCTTTCTTAAGAGAATATCTCTCTTCTTTCTTTGTCCTACTTCTCCTTCCCATAACTTTCATGGGTTTACCACTGGTTGGAAACCCTCTTTGCGGTTATTAACCCCTGGAGCGCCTCCTCGTGGCAAGGTACGGGAGTCTGGACGCAGGTGGCTTCCCCCCCTGCTTCCAGGCTGCAAAGTCTCCAGGGCCGGCAAACAACACCCATCAGAACCTACACTAAAACATACACACATACATTTATACACACTTGCTGGCTATAAATAAACTACAGAAGATACAGCGGTATATAGGGGAAACCCTGGAGGCCGCAATCATTACACGAATACCTTGTACCTTGTAATAAATTCTCCTTCTCCATATGGACGTTTGGCACGAGCAATATTCCAAGCTATCAAAAAACTAGCTTCGTTTGCTCTGTCATCTTCGCGACTAAAAGAAGACAAGACAAGAAGACAAGACGAATTCGTAATGTCAAATGTTGCTTATGAAGACCAGATTGCAAGGACTTAAGTTTCTCTGTTCGCAATTTTGAATTGAGTGGATATTGAGTTGAAAAGTGGGGATGACTTACTTCGTAATGTCGACGTAAATTGCTTACTTTGTAGTTTGCAATTGTAACTTTACAAATAAGACACCACGACTTTCCATTATTGTCAATAAAAGCAAAATTTTCTACCCAATTCTTCTTGAAAGATTCTATTTTCTTGTTCGTATTTTCGTTTTTTTGATATTTTATCAAAGAGGTCATGTTATCAAAAAATTTAAATAAATTTAATTCCAAAGTCTGGAATTGAAACTCTTATGGGAGGTTTGGTCACATAGTGTTGCACAAGTCCGCTGATGGCGCCAGCAGTGTAAATGCGCGTGGATTTATTTATAATCAAAATAAAAAATAGCAAAATATCTAGACATAAAAAAAAATAAACACAACATAAAATCCGTATAACAAAATATTAGTTACTTAGTTAATTTAACAAGATTCAGTGAAAAAAGTTCTGAAATAATAAAAAAAAAAAACAGATTTAAATTTTCAATGGGAGCCGCGCTTAACTCAACGAAGAGCCGCATTTGCCCACCGTTGGTATATAAAAATATAAGATACATATAAAAACAACAAAATTAATGAAATTTTAAAGAAAGCTGGATAAATTGTGAAAAGTTAGTGAAAATTAATGAAAATTAACATTCTTCCTCATGGTCATACCTCTGCTACTCCTCAGAGGCTTTGAACTGACATATAGCCATACTAGGGGAATGTAGGGGGCCTGACGTAGCCCAGTTGTCGGGAGCGAGAGTGCCTAGCACGCGTTCCTTGAGGGGACCGGGGTTCAAGCCCGTGACTACTAAATACAATAAATATTTGTATTGACGATTTATTGTAAACTCTACTGACTTGGTTGTCGTGCCGGAGTATAAACAGAGTGTATAAACGTGCCGGAGTATAAACAGAGTGTATAAACGTGCCAGAGTATAAACAGAAAATTTATTTATTTATTTATTATACATACCCATTTTTGTAATCTCTATACCAGTTTTGCTAGGTTAATTACTTGGTGGATAATTTGGAATTATATGAGTAATCTTATTGGATACGTGTATATGTACCGTATTTCCCCACGTATAAGATGCACCTTAATTTTGGGGTCCAAAATTTGAAAAAACATGTATTATCTAAAGTTTTTGAACTCAAGTTTTATTCATCATAAAATTCATACAACTCCTCATCACTGTCAAAACTCCCATCCATTAACTTGTCCTCATCTGTGTCTGATGACAAATCACTGTCTTCATATATTGCCTCGTCCTCAGTTCCATCTATAGCATTTGAAATGCCGCACTACTTAAATGACTTGACAACGATCTCAACTTGATATTATCCCAGGATCTTTTCACCCAGGTACAAACTTCTCCTATAGTTGGTTTCTTCACTCGTCTTGCTGGTGTCAAATTGTCCCCAGAAGACTTCATACACTGGTTCCATTCGTCTCTCGTGTCAGCTTTGAAGAGTTTGTTAATGCTGACATCAAGTGGTTGGAGCTGGGATGTCAAGGTATAACGGCAAGTTTTGTTTTTTGCTCTGCAGCAATCTTTGTATTTTTTGTTATGTGTGCCCTGAACTGATCAAGCACCAATAGGGCAGGTTTGTGTAAGAGCCCACCTGGTCTCCTGCTCCAAACTTTCTCAAACCAGATCTTCATCCCATCCTGATCCATCCAACCCTTGTCATGAACGTGGACAATCACTCCTCGAAGAATGTCTTCTTTTGGAATTGTTTTGCGTTTGAAAATCAGCATACGAGGCAGCTTGGTTCCATCGGCACAACAAGCTAGAGCAACTGTATAATGGCTCTTTTCATGTCCACTTGTCTTCACAGTTACAGTTTTCACCCCCTTCGTATCAACAGTTCTGTTACTTGGGACATCAAATTGAAGGGGACTTCATCCATATCTGCAATCTGTCCCAACTCAAACTGATGCGTCTTCCAACATTGAATGACAAAACAATGAAATTCAAGGACCTTCTGCTCATAGCTTTCAGGCATCTTTTGGGTAAGTCTGGTGCGTGTACGCATGCTTAGTCCATTCCGTTTCATGAACCTAAAGCATCAATTGTGTCCTCCTTTAAAATCAGTAACTTCTTTTTCATCAGCAATTCTTCTTGCCTCATGCTGAACCATCTTTGTGGACACAGGAATTCCAATTGCCCTTTGCTCTTCAATCCATATCTTCAATTCCCTCTCAAAATCAGCCATTTTGCTGACTTGCCTCTCATAGACTTCTTCTGCCGTGGCATTTTCAGTAGGGTTTCTTCTTCTTCTTCTTCCCGTAGCCAGTCTCGGATTGTTTTCTCAGTTGGAGGACCAAACTTACGTTCAGCAGCACGATTTCTATTCACTTTTGCAAACTGGATCACTTTTAACTTGAATTCAGCACTGTACGAAAATCTTTTCTGAGCCATTTCTGGGCAGAACATGGCAAAACGTAACCTAATATACCGGTAACAAGTGCGAAACAATGAGCGCAAAGACAACAAGCGCGAAAAAGCGGGAAATGCAAGTAAAAAAATCTACAACCACTGTATAAGACGCACCCAGTTTTTAGACCCCAAATTTTTCGAAAAAAGGTGCGTCTTATAGATGGGGAAATACGGTACTTAATTTTAAATAAACAGGGTGGTTTACGTATATTACAGCAAATCTAAAATTATCAATGCGCGTATAATGTTTAATTGTTCATCCTACAATAGCATTAATGCTGCATAAACGCAAACTTGTCCAAAACAAAAATTTAACAAATATAGAACATTGGCTTAAAAGTAGTGATCAAAATATACATATATAAATAATGTGTGGTAATTCGAGAGTGATACGAATGCTCAGTCTATCCTCAATCCTATCGCTATTTTCGCCTCCCATCCTCTCCGCAAGAATTTTACCATTGCCTATACCATTGGCTTGTCTACACTTTTTCGTTCAAATTTCTCTGAATTTTAATTTTCTACCACATTAACTTAACAACCTTTCACCCCTTCCGCACATCACATTTGGTTGTACTTATTTCAATTTACATGATTAACTTTATTTTTACACTGCGTAGGAACTACCTAAAGGCTACATATTTGCTTCCCCTTTTTCTAATACTATAGACAAGTTTGGAAACGCAGTACCTGGTACATGGTCAGGAGTAATCCCCTGATGAATTTCTTGACTATGTATCATTTTTTGTCTACTATATTCAGATTTTGCAGATTTGCCATCCCCTGATTCGACATCTTGCTAAAATTGCCTTATCTGAATATAATGTTATGTATTTATTTATTTGTTATTTATTATTATTATTTTTTGCTTCCTCAGTCCCAGTTCATTTTTGTACTAGGTTTTTCAAATTCTTTCACCTGTTTAACCACTACTTCACTTCCATTTTCGACTATCCCTTAAACTTCTCTTAGTTCAGGCACCTTGTGTACTTTTCATTTCCATTTTCCCAGACTATTTATCTACTACCACAAATTATTTATATTATTTTGCTTCCTTTACTGCTGCACTGCACATTTTGGAGCATTAGACATACGATAACCTTTTGTTATTTTCATTTTTCTGCTTATTTTGCTTCTTAACAGTTGTATATACTAAAATATATATATATATATATATATAGCGAGCAAATAGAATCCGTGAACAGAATTTATAAATAACTAAACAATAGAATACTAAAAATATTAAAAGGATTTAAAAATATTAAAAAATATTAAAAAGTCCCTTTCATTGTGTTACTATCTCCTATAATTAACATACCATACTTATTTATGTTATTTTCTACCTTTATGATTTATCTATTATATTATATTATCTTCTCTACTTTATTCTATTTATATGTATCCTTTCCAGGTTTGAACTAAGGACCAGTAATGGCTAGTATAGCGTTCTGTTGCCACTAACTTATTATTACTTATTATTACCTATATATATATATATATATATATATAACCAATAATAAATATAAAAATAAATCAAATTAAAACATATGCCAGTAGTACAACAAAACTGTAGAGTGAAAATTCAACAAAAAAATTAAATCAACAGGGAGAGGGAAAGTAAAGGTAACAAGACAGAAACTGTAGCCGAAAGCCTCCAAATAATTCAGAAATTCAATTAAATCCAATTAATAGTAATTCCATATTAAATTTTAAAATATAAAGCCAATTATATAGTAATTTACCAGGTCCAAAAGATATGAAATATCACCAAAACGGGACTAAACGAACTACTAAAATAAGACAAAGTAACAAAATCATAGACTGACTATTATGCCCCATATCGACGGAGGACCAAGAGGCCAATAATTTTAATTTTAATGTCATTATACAAATATATATATATATATATTTGAATAATGACATTTCTCTTCTTGATGAAACTGAAAAAATCAGATTGGAAAATGTGCAATTGCGCGAATTTAATTATATTTTACTAAAGAAAATTTCGGATTTGACAGATCTTATTCAAAACTCCAGCAGATCATTAAGTCCTACATACAATTTAACGAAACCCAGGGAAAATACTACTTTACAGCCAATCCCTGCTCCTGTTGCCCAAGCCACTTACGCATCTATTATAAATGCAACCTCCAGTATATGCTCCTGTCCCCAGTCAATCTCAGAAAACATCTAAGGATGTTTTCTGATATTGACTGAGGACAGGAGCATATACTGGATTTGCAGTTCGACTCAATCGAACTGCAAATCCACTCCTAGAAGATGTCATTTCCTCTAGGCGGCGGACAGATCTCATCGGAAGACAGTGGAAGCTATCTCCCTCTAATCACACAGGCAGATGTCAACATCCTCCTCCTGTTGTGGGAACAGCCGCCAACTCTACAATCAGAGCAATTCCCAGAACCAAAAGTTCGACCAAGGGTATTTTTGTCTCGAGACTCGAACCCCAACTCTGAGATAGAAAAGTAGAGCAGCACATCAGAACGGAGCTGATGATAGAAACAAAGGCAATAAAAATGATTTCCAAACATGAGTCGTACAGCTCTTTCTACATTCAATGCCAGCAAACGGACTTTGATGAATTACTAAAGGACCACTGTTGGCCAGTGGGAACTATCATTCGGCCTTTCTATGGACGATCCCCTGTTCCTGGCCCTAGGTTACCAGCTAGTGACTTAGCTATCAAAACAAGTGAGCATGAATGACAATCCATGCATTTTTCAGATATCCAGGAATCTCTACAGGAAATAACATCTACAAATGATTCATCTATCTCTTCAGCCTACCAGAATTTGAATGACACTAACTCTTGTGAAAAAATCTTTCTACCCTCTCACTTGCCAACAATTAAGCCAAACTTATGCCTTACTGCAGCATCAAAAGATGCAATTTGCAATTACTGTATTCTATAGGAATGCACGCAGTCTTGTAAAACATAATGATGAAATCCTTGCTCAATTGACATCATGGAATCTGCACCCAGACCTGATTTTTTACTGAGACTTGGTTCTCTCTTGAGGTTTCAACCCAAATTCCAGACTACTGTCTTTTTCAAAGTTGCAGAGGTAATTCAAAAGGTGGTGGAGTTGCTATTTATGTTCATAGTCATCTGCGATGCTCTGCCTTTCCTCAAATTTGCCTGATCAAGCTTGTGAACTCACTTTTATCCGCATTGCCTCTTTGGTGATCGAGTATCTATACCGACCTCCCTCAGCTTCAGTTAACAGCTTCCTTGTAACTCTTGACAACACTCTATTACGTTCTGAGGACGAGGTTGCCGGTGCAGACGTGCCTTTCTGCTGCTCTTGGAACAGAGAAGTTTTTTCTGATTTATTTTCTGCTTTATTAGTTTAAATTGACATATTAACGTATTTTCTAGAGTAGCTTTATATTCCTATTACGGTACTTAAGTTTAAAGTAACTTAGATAGAGATTTTGTAGGTATTACTTAGTATCGGAAAGGGTATCAAATACACGTGTCTACCGTTCGTAAATATCCACCATTGTTACGGGAAAATTAATCAGTAAAATCTATTAATCTTGTCGAACTTCATTGGCAATTAAATTGTACTTTTAACCATACATATAACCACTTAGGTTACGCAACATAAATAATTAGTAAAAATAAATAATTAATACATAACTTGATACGGAAGTTATATAAAGGAATTTCGTAGATAACACTCGTTACTGAAACAAATATTTCGTAGATAACACTCGTTACTGAAACAAATATTTCGTAGATAACACTCGTTACTGAAACGTAAATATTCCGTAGATAACACTCGTTACTGAAACGTAAATATTTCGTAGATAACACTCGTTACTGAAACGTAAATATTTCGTAGATAACACTCGTTACTGAAACATAAATATTTCGTAGATAACACTCGTTACTGAAACATAAATATTTCGTAGATAACACTCGTTACTGAAACATAAATATAGCATTATAACTGTGTTTGGATACAAGTTTAGGATTTAATTTTGTACAGAAATTGAAATTTTATTGAAAGTAAATCTAAATCATGACTCAAACCAGAGCAGCAAAGCAAAAGGCTCAAGCTAATGGGAATGCTGTGGCCCAGGGGAGAACTGAGGGGTGCAGTTGTCCTCTGAATCACAGCCTTTTAAGATGCACTATTTGCTTGATGTTTGCGGAGCAGTCAAGTATGGGACATGATACTGCCATGGGGGATGTCTTTGTATGTGTGCGATGCAAGGAGTGTAAGGAGATCAGGCGACAACTCAGCGTTGTTATGGGCCTATATGAGAGCTTGAAGGACAGGGTGGATGCCCTCGAAGGATTACAAGTGAGGGGCCCATCAAGCTCTCAGCTGCCCACACCAATGCCAGAGCTTGCACTTGGTCATCGCACAACACAGCGGCAACCCCCAAGGCAGAATGTGCTGGTCCCAAAGGAACTAGTAGTTGTTGGTGACTCTATTGTCAGGGAAACGGGAAACATGCTTTGTAAAAAGGTGGAACAGGACCAGGGTATGTCTGCCAGGGGCAAAATTTGATGACGTTGTAGAGCGGATATCATCTTTTAAGGGCACAAAAGGTGATATAGTTGTACACGTTGGCACCAATGATATTAAGAGTAGGAGACCGGAGGAATTACTTGACAAGTACAGGTCACTGATGAAAAAAAGCCGTGAATTAGGGTTGAAATTGAAAGTGTCGGCAATTCTGCCCAGACACGATAGGAGGGAGTATATGATGAGAGCCCTGTCACTCGATTCGGCCCTGGAAAGATTGTGCAGGGCTCAAGGGATAGAATTTTTTTCAGCCTGGTCTGTACTTGTAAACAGGAGAGACTGCTTCTACATGGATGGGATACACTTAAATAGAAAGGGTGCAAGAATGTTTGCTGATGCTATCGAGGCAGTGTTAGGTGGGTCGGAAAACTGCTAGATTGGGGGGATACAAGGACTAATAGATTAACAGTAGCCACTGGCAGAGGTGAAAGTGATTCTTGCACTGCTTCTATTGGAATGAGCCGCAGCCTGGAAAATAAGATGCAGGATATTTCAGAGACTGCTGGGAATCATTGGGGTACAAGTAAACACATGGGTTGTGTTAGGGTAGCTAAGAAAAAGAACAGGTGCATGTATACTTGCGTGTACACCAATGCTAGGAGTTTAGTAAATAAATTTGATGAATTTGAGGTATTGCTCAAAACATCCAAGGCAGATATTGTGGGGATTTCAGAGAAGTGGTGTCACACAGATATAAGGAATGCAGAACTGGAATTTGGGGAGTACAATGTCTACAGAAAGGATAGACAGGATAGGAGGGGAGGAGGGGTTATGCTATTAGTTAAAAAACACATAAAATCCAAGGAAGTGAAGCCAGTCGACATCGCTGGACAGTGCAGTGTCGAGTCAGTTTGGTTTGACATAAGCATTGGGAGATCAAAATTGAGAGTAGGAGTGTGCTATAGGCCTAATGACTCTGATGAGTATAATAAGAAACTGTTCAGAGAAATAGAGTGGGCCAGTAAATCAGAGAGTCTTATAATGGGGGATTTTAATTTCCCAGATATTGACTGGAATTTGGGGGCTGGTCACTCACACAGTAGCAAGGCTTTTGTGGATTTATTGGATGATTGTTTTCTACATCAGCATGTTCGGGAGGCAACTAGAGGGAGTAATACTCTTGATTTGATTATCAGCAGTGATTCTTCATGCATTAAGAATCTGCAGATAAATGAACCACTAGGTGGCAGTGATCACAGTGTGCTGAAGTGGGAGTTACTCAAAGAGGTAACTACCATTAGGGGTAAAGGGAGGGGTATTGCTTTCGTAAAGGCGACTACAATGGACTGAGACAGTATTTAAATTCTATACAGTGGGATCAACTGATGATATTGCCAACAGCAAATTCAAAATGGGAAGCATTCAAAGAACTTATCTTGGAAGCTACTAGGCTTTACATACCAACTAAGAAATATTGTTCAAGGTTTAGGCCTAAATGGATGTCAGATGAACTAATGAGGCATATGGCAGAGAAGAAAAATGCATGGGATACATACAAAATAACACGTGACACAGACGGCTATGATAGATACAAGTTGATCTGTAACCAAGTTACAAAGGAGGTTAGGCAGGCGAAGGCAGATTACGAGAGATCCTTGGCAAGGGATGCGAAGAAAAACAGCAAAGAGTTCTTTACTTATGTAAACTCTAGAAGGAAGGGGATGAATCAGATTGGTCCACTTGAGATCGATGGGTCAACTGTTGATGACCCTGCTCAGGTAGCTAACAAACTAAATGAATATTTTGCATCGACATTCACACATGAGGAGTTATTCAGCGAGGGGAATGCCAGGGGTGTATTCAACTCTAGCAGTAAGCTAGAGAATCTTGTAATAACTGAGAGCAAAGTGGAGGAGAAATTGTTGAAGATAAACACAAGAAAGGCACCTGGGGTGGATGGGATCTATCCAGTTCTATTAAAGGAGGCAGCAAAGGAAGTAAGCAAACCCTTAGCCATAATTATGAGAGCTTCCTTGGACTCAGGGGAGGTACCCATGGACTGGAGATGTGCAAATGTGACCCCAATTCACAAAGGGGGATCAAAGGCTGACACAAGTAATTATAGACCTGTGAGTTTAACTTCTGTTCCTGGAAAATTAATGGAGGCACTGGTTAAAGAAGCACTGCAGGATCATCTAGACAAGACTTCAGTTATAGCTAGGACACAGCATGGTTTTGTTAAGGGGAAGTCTTGCCTGACCAATTTGATTGGATACTATGATGCAGTCACAAAAGAACTGGATGCAGGGAATAACTTTGATATTATATACTTGGATCTTAGAAAGGCTTTTGATACTGTTGCACATGGAAGACTGCTGCACAAATTGGAGCGGTGTGGCATTGGAGGCAAATTGCTGCTATGGATAAAGGGGTGGTTGAGGGGGAGAAGACAGAGAGTGGTAATCAATGGACACTGCTCATCGTGGACTAATGTTATTAGTGGAGTCCCTCAGGGTTCAGTATTGGGTCCTTTATTGTTTTCTGTATTTATAAATGATATTGATGATGGTATATCAAGCTTAATGTCCAAGTTTGCAGACGATACGAAGGTTGGCCGGGTTGTCAAGGACACTACTGACACTATGCTGCTGCAACAGGATTTGGAAAGGTTGGGCAGATGAACTTCGAGGTGGCAAATGAAGTTTAACATTGACAAATGTAAAGTACTACATATGGGAAACAGCAACCCCAGAGCAACGTATCAACTCTGTGGTACTACACTGACAGTGGTAGAGAATGAAAGGGACCTGGGGGTGGTTGTGCAGGCAGATATGAAGTTCTCTGAGCAGTGCAGACGGGCTGCAAGAGTAGCTCATGGTGTATTGTCAATGATATATAGGAATTTTTCTAGCAGGGATAAGGAGGTGATTATTCCCTTGTATAAGGCAATGGTCAGGCCACACCTAGAGTACTGTATACAGGCCTGGTGGCCTCATTTCAAGAAGGATGTAGAGATGCTGGAACGAGTATAGAGAAGGGCAACAAGATTAGTGAATGGGACAAAGGGGTGCTCTTACGAAGAAAGGCTTAAGTTTTGCGAATTACAGTGTCTGGAAACTAGGCACCAGCGAGGTGATCTGATAGAGGTGTACAAAGCCTTGAATGGTTTGAGCATGCTCAATGCTGATGGGATTCTTCCTCTTGCTCAGAATAATCACCTGAGAGGGCATAAATTCAAATTGAGGAAAGACAGATGTAGGATAGATGTGCGAAAATTTGCCTTTAGTCAGCAGGTGGTTGGTAGGTGGAACAGACTTCCATCCCTTGTCGTGGAAGTTGATAGCCTAAATAAGTTTAAGGCTCAGCTGGACAGGTATTTCGAACGAACAGAGGGGTGAAGTGGAAGTGGTTATTTTTATTTATTTATGTTACTTTTTTTTTTTTTTTTTTGGCTGATGCTGCATAAGCTTGCTTTCTTGCATCAAATGCCTCTACTAATGCTAATGCTAATCTCACTTCACAAGCAAATCCCTAAGCCTTCTACTGATTGGTGACTTTAATATTAACATTCTTCAAAGCTCTTCCTCTCAGGTGCAAGCCCTCCTAGATGTCATTATTTCAAATTGTTGTTGTTATTATTTGGTTTTTATCAGCATTAGCAACTAAGGCCATATTGCGCCGGGAATATGCGGTGGTCATTCCCTGACCTTTCCGCATCCTCCGTATTTGGTGGTGATGGGCTCAAACCCCAGTCTAATCAAAAAGCGTGTGCTACGCACTGCTGCTCCTTCCCACCTGGCTACGGAGGCACCCATTACTTCAAATGGTTTCTCTGTTCTGACTGACGGAGATATCCCGACTAGAATGGGAGAGTCGCACAATTCCCTTCTTGACTTCGCAATTGGGGAATGCTCTCTCACGTATGAAATACTTGATACAACTATTTCGGATCATCATATGATCTTAATGGTAATCGAAAATGAAATAAGTGAAGCAGAGATCATGCACACTTTCAAATCTGTCACTCCGGACTCTCTCAATCAGCTTTGTCACGACCTTCAGCAGTCAACATGGGATGGAGTGCTACAAGTAATCCTGAAATTGCAACGAACTGCTTTTTTAAGCATATCCTAAATAGCTATGAAAAATACGTGTCATATATCAGGAGCCCAGGGAATAAAAAGCCACCTGTTCATCTCAAACAAGGTTTATAATATGTTAAAGAAAAGAGACAACCTTGCAAGAATTGCTAGAGCAACAGGAATCGAGGCAGATAAAATTAAATACACAACGTACAAAAATAAAGTCACTGACTGCATTCGGTCAGAGAAAAGAAAATACTACAGTTCTCAACTTACATGTATCATAACAAGCAAGAAAAAATGGACAGTTTTGAACAAACTATTACCGGGAAGGAAACTGAAATCACGGAGCTACGTTGGAGATGTAGTTGAAAATGAGGTACTCATTTCAGATGACGAGCTAAAAGCTACTGCCTTCTATAACCACTTTATTTCAAGTGTGAATAACCTCTTTCAAGATGAACTTGACTCCAGGGACAATGAAATGAGAGAATCTGCCAAATACTCAATCAGAAACTCTTTTTTTTTCTCGCTCCTCTCTCCAATCATGAGATTTTAGGGGCAGGGAATCAACTGAAAGAAAAGGTGGCTCCTGGCTTTGATGAAATATCTCCGTCTCTGCTGAAAAAGGTCCTTAGCTCAATTCTTATGCCACTGAAGTATATATTCAATCTCTCCTTTCAATCTGGTAAATTCCCTTCTCAATTCAAAAAAGCAATAATCAAAGGGAAACCGTTGTAACTCCATCAACAACTTTCACCCTATCCTTATGCCACTGAAGTATATATTCAATCTCTCCTTTCAATCTGGTAAATTCCCTTCTCAATTCAAAAAAGCAATAATCAAAGGGAAACCGTTGTAACTCCATCAACAACTTTCACCCAATAGCACTACTCTGTTTTTGCAAAATTATTTGAAAAAATTCTTCATAGCAGACTCATGGGTTTTCTTGAAGAAATTCAGCTCATCCATCAACAACAGTATGCTTATCGCTCTAAAAGATCCACTGATCTTGCAATTGTTGACTTCTGTTCAAGGATCAGTGATAGTCTTGAAAAGGGTCACTATGCTATAGCACTGTTTCTTGACTTATCTAAAGCTTTTGATTGCATAAACCATACTATTCTATTTAAACTCAATAACCTTGGCTTGAGAGGGAAAATTAACCTTCTCCTTGAAGACTACCTTACCGATTGGCCATTTGTCGTAAGAACAAATCAATCATACTCCGACATCTGTTATTTCTCAAGGAGAATACCTCAAGACTCACTTCTTGGACCTATCCTATTTGTTCTTTACATCGATGAATTTCTCTCTCTTCTTCCATCTTCTCACCTAGTAGCGTATGCCGATGATATTTCCATCCTAATCACAGATAATGACCCTAATGAGCTTCAACTCAAAATCTCTGCCTTGCTTTCTGTGATGCATAATTGGCTTCAAAAGAATCAGCTTATACTGAATCCAGAAAAATCAAAATATATAGTGTTTAGAAAGAAAAACAAACTACTAAATATTGATTTAGACGTAACATACAAAGAAAAACAACTTGAAAGGGTGAATGAAACCAAGTTTCTCGGAATCTGACTAGATGATAAGCTAAGTTGGACAAAACAAATGATAAGCCTACGAAAGAAAACTTCGTCACTAGCAGGAATACTTGCCAGGGCATCTGCCTGGGTGTCTCCTTCCCTTCTCAGACTAGTATTCCTTTCTTTAATTCAGCAGCACCTCACCTATGGAATCATCTCATGGGGTACCAACAGCCAAGAAAACCTTGCGAGAATCAACTCCATTCTCAATCGATGCGTTCGTTCAATTTTGGGCCTTCCCTGGAACGCATCGGTTAGTTCAAGATACAAGGAAGTGAGACTCCTAAGCATCTACCAGCTATTGCAGAAAGCCAAGGCGATCCTTGTTTACAATGCTATGAAGACAGCAGACTTTCCCCCTCTCTTCAGATCCATTTTCGTAACTACAGACGAAGAAGAAATATCATACAATCTAAGAAATGAAGCCAACCTGATAATTCCACTTTTCAGAAAAGCCATAGGTCAGAAAAGTATAAAATACAAAGGTGCTAAAACCTGGAACAAACTTCCTGCAAAAATCAAAAATGTCACTTCACTAAATCAATTCAAGAAACTACTAATTGAACACATCACCAGGGATGTCTGATTCAAATTACCTTCCACTCAACTCCTGGATTTTAAAAACACCAACATGGAAATAATGTATAAATGATAAAGGAAGCAGTTGGCAAATAGTTTGTAAATTTCTGTGCATGTATCTCATCATTTTTCTTTTCTCTCCTCATTTAATTGTAAAAATGTTCACAATGATATTATAACTAGTGATGCTTTTTGATATCTTCTGTAAATAAATGTATAAACACTCCAATTTATTTATGTCTTTCCTGTTGAACATTACCTGTACAATTTCAGAACTGACTATACATTTTTCAATTGTATATTTGTATATTCATCATTTTTTAAGGGAACACCCCCTAAAAAGCCATTGGCTTATGTGTTCTCTCTCCCTTTTTTGCTGTTATCTCCCAGAAAAGTTTAACATAAAATAGGGATAAATAAATTATTATTATTATTATTATATATAGCAGGCCCTCGTTATAACGCGGTTCACTCTAGCTGATTCGCTATAACACTATTTTTATATTATAACCCAAATCTCACTCTAACGCTGTCACAACTCACTATAATGCTCTTTTACCTGCGTACAGATTGAATTTTTGGCATGTTTAACAAAAACATTTCATCTGATGTAGTCAATAACTTGAAAATGAATAGCAAAGTTTCCCACACTGACTTGCGAAATTTTCCCACACTTAGTGAAATTTTCTCCCACACTAATTTAATTGCACTATGGTGATGTGTTACAATCAACATTTTAAAAAATTATCAAGTATATTGCTTATAATATTTGCGCTATATCCAAAGTCTAGTCATCACTCGGTACAGTGTTAGACATCGTCTGTAACAGACAGTTTACTCGAACATTGTATCGTAATTAATGCAATGCAGTTACATTTTCGAAGATTAATACTGCGGATAAGAATTAAAAAGAAACAACGTCTGGATGCGGTACGAAGCTTGCTAAGGTAAGAAAAATACTGAATTTGAAATTTAAATTATACGTTTTGAAGTGAATCGATTCCATTCAACAAGCTGAAGTGTGCAATAATTTAGGACTGGCAGGGTCAACTGTAAGAACAAATTTGGGTGTCAGCGACACTGTCAATAAAGAAACCACTCTTTGCTGCAGAATTCAGGCTCCTAAAGTGGGCCGACAGGAAGCACAACCTTCCAGCTCTGATTCGCACCACACAGCTTGCCGACTCTCTCGGGATTCCACGGCTTCCCACCTTAATCGATGACCAACGCTGCCTAGCAACAGTCGAGATGATAACAGGCATAACTGCAACGCCTTCATTCTGGGATACCTGTGGCTGGAGGATTCCCCCTGCTGCCAGGGCCAATCCCGAACTCTACTCGCGTTCAGCACGACTCCATCTCTTTGGAGAGGTTCCTCCCTCAGCAGATGTTCAAGCACTTGATGCCGACCCGAACAAATTCGCCGCTGACCGGACATATTGGAAAAAAATTATGACTAGCAGGACTAATCAGCAATAACTGATGTGTACCTTGCATCTGCTCCTGTCTGAATGCGCTGGTGCTCTTATCTCAATGTTAAACCAGCTCAATCAGACCTAACTCTCGTGAGGAGTTCTCTCCTTTGTATTAAAATGTTTTCATTTGTATAATTACTTTTTTTTTTTTTTTGTAAATAATTGTTCAAGTATCCTGGAAGTATTGGGAGGCTGTAAACCCCTGGTTTCATGGCCATGAAAGGCAATAAAGATTCTCTCTCTCTCTCTCTCTCTCTCTCTCTCTCTCTCTCTCTCTCTCTCTCTCTCTCTAACAATTATAAAAAATAAAGAATTAATTTCAGCAGCAGGAAAGACAGCTGTTCCACTGCAAGCAACTAGGCTGGCTATTATAATTGAAATGGACAGACTTCTAAATAATTTTATTGAAGATAATATCCAACGCACAATTCAGTTAAGTTAAATATTATTAAAGAAAAAGCGATTAGCCTATATGATGATCTGAAGAAAGCTCAACTTAAAAAAAAAAAAAAAAAATGTGGAACCATTTGAAGCTAGTAAGGGCTGGCAAGATAGATTTAAAATCCAAGGAGAAGCCGCAAATGCAGATCAAGAAGGAGCCGAAACTTTCAAAAAAGAACTTCTAAAAATTATAAACGGGTGGTGTTAAACTTCTCAACAAGTTTTTAACATAGATGAAACAAGACTTTTTTTGGAAACGAATGCTTAAAAGAAGTTTCATATCGAAAGAAGAAAAAAAAAAAAAAAAAAAAACACATGCCAGGCTTCAAAAGCAGAGAAGGATCGGTTGACTTTATTGTTAGGTGGTAACGCTGCAGGGATTTTAAAGTAAAATCACTTTTAGTTTACTAGGAATACGGCCAAAGTTACAAAAACTCGACAGCCCAGGGCCATTGGATTAATAAATTCATGATTTTAAGTTTTTGATACATAATGTAGTTACTTACCACATAATTATATACGTATGTAATGGAGAATATTTTATATGTACAAATTTTTAATATTAAATATTTTGACCGACATTTGCATGTCTTTTCGCTACCTTTTATTACTGATTAAAAAATATCCTATGGCATTGACTACGACTCACAAATACACATGTTACATTACGGGAATACGGCGCTCGCTTAATGCTCAGTTTTTCTGGAACTGAATTATCAGCGTTAAGCGGGAATCACCTGTGTATACACACACATATATAAACAAGCACGCACGCACACACAAACACACACACATATATACAGGAATTTTGCTAGCAGGGAAAAGGAGATGATTGTCCCTCTGTATAAGGCAATGGTCAGGCCACGCCTTGAGAACAGTAATACCCCGACTTATGCGAACTCGGAGTTACGCGGTTCTTGATTTTTTCATTTGGCAACACTGCCGCCCACTATCTTCAAGGTCGTTTTTCATATATTATCGATATACGGTGCGACGGCGGAGAATGAGAGCGAAAGATGAACAGCATTCAACTTTGCTGCGCATGAGCTGCACACATATACAAGAATTTGTATTCCAACTGTCGTATTTATATGTGTGCGTTCGAATTCGTGCTCAACTTTTGTCGGAAATTACATCGTTTTCACGAGAGAAATGGATTGCGTCAGTCGAGCCGTATACAGTCAGCCCTCATATAACACGTGTTTACACTACACGAATTCGATCATAAACTATTTATAAATATGGTAACGATATCTTATAATATAACACGAACCGAATTGGCTTATGCATGATTCGCCTTTGTGTTTACAAGAAATGGCAGTCGAACGCAGAATCACCCCAACCAAACACAACACGATAGGAATGAAGAGAAGATTCAGAAAATGTATTTATGTTTTTTATATCAGTGAAGGGGAAACACATTTCACCATAATAACGTAAAAACCAACACAATTCCAGCTATCGGTATGCAATTAGATCGAGTTTAATACCAGTTTATAACAGATTTCACTAGGAGAAACGCAACTGGATTTTTATTGTTTTGTGGTAGTAACCCCTAGAAATGTGAGTTGTTAATAGTGTATCTCTGCCTTTATGGTGTTGTTCATTCAGTTGCTACATGCGCGCAGCTTTGTTTATGCGTATCAAGCGTGCCTCGTCGTTTTGTAATTGTGCTTTATTCCCTAAAAATGAGTAAAATACTTAAAAAGGTGTGAAAAGGAAGCGTACTGGTGAAGACACTGCAGATTCAGAGAGAAAAAGAAAAGCAATTATCGATAAACAGAGGCGGACTGGGTCAAAAATTCTTACCCGGGAAAATTTATAGTGGCCTCATACTATGGTTTATGGCCAAAATCACACCGGCCCACCGGGGTTTCCCCGGTAAGGCTTATGGCCAGTCCACCTCTGTCGATAGAGAAAAAATATGAAATTGTGAAACGCTTTGAGCGAAATGAAAGACCATGTGATATTGCACGTGCTACAGGCCTAAATGAAGCAACGGCGAAAAGCACATGACAATTGCAAACTTGACAGGTTGAAAATTGAAAAGGGCTCAATTGTAAAGGGCTTAAAAATTTTAGAAAACAGATTCCAACGAAGAACGCATTATATATAGCTACAAAGCAAGGAATAAAAAAATTATTAGCTGGCTACGAAGAAATTCTGCGTGAAAAAAAGAAGGCGCTGTGTCGTCAGACGAATTTGTTAGATTTTATGAAGCCATCGACATCAAAATAACTTTTTTACGTAAGTCATTTATTTTTTTAATACATATTTCGTATTAATATGTATAAAGAACCGCAATTTTATTAATATTTTTCTTCTAAACTAGTGTTTTTGTTAGTCCTTGGTCCCAATTAAACAAAATTTATATGTATTTATATGCAAAGTTGTTCCCCGACTTACGCGAATTCGACTTAAGCGACTTTCATCGGACCCACCTATCGCGTAACTTCGGGGTATTACTGTACTGCATACAGGTCTGGAGGCATCATTTTAGGAAGGATGTAGATTTGCTTGAGTGTGTACAGAGAAGGGCAACAAGATTGGTGAGGGGGAATCAAGGGATCCTCTTACCAAGAGAGGCTTAAGTTCTGCAAATTGCAGTGGCAGGAGACTAGGCACCTGCGCGGTGATCTGATTGAGGTGTATAAGGCCTTGAATGGGTTTAGCACGCTGAATTCTTATAGGATCCTTACAATTGTTCAGATTACGAACCTAAGGGGGCATAAATTCAAATTAAGAAAAGACAGATGTATAATAGATGTGCGGAAATTTGTCTTTAGCCAGTGGGTGGTTAATTGCTGGAACAAACTTCCATCTGTCGTTCTGGAAGTTGATAGGTTAAATAAACTTAAGGAGGAACTGGACAGGCATTTGGAGGGAATGGTGTGATTTTTTTTTTTTTATTTGCTGATGCTGCATAAGCTCATACACTTTCTTTCTTGCATCACATGCCACTACTACTACTACTACTACTACCACACACACACACACACACACACACACACACACACACACACACACACACACACACACACACACACACACACACACACACACACACACACACCCGACCGGGCTAGCCAGGTGGGTAAAGTGCCTGCCTAGCAACCCAAAGGTCGCGGGTTCGAATCCCGCCTCGGGCTTGGATCAAAGTACTGCAAAAACCTTGGGAGGTGCATTATGGCACCTCCCTCCTGAAAGTAACAGCTGACGCAATATTACGTCATCACCTATACATGTCAATCTTATTTGATGCAATCTGTAAGAAATATTGCGATATACTTAGGTTATTCAGATGACAATCACAATTTTAAGGGGTGATGCACTTTCTTTGAACACCAGTGTATACTTGGATTTCAGGAAGGCTTTTGATATTATTGCACATAAAAGACTACTGACTAAACTGGAGCAAGGTGGTATTAAGTGTAAGTTACTGCTATGATTAAGTAGAAGACAGAGTGGTTATCAATGTCCACTGCTCTTCTGGCATTAATGTTATTAGTGGAGTCCTCCAGGGTTCAGTGCTGGTCCCATTGTTGTTTTCAATATTTATTAATGATACTGATGAAGGCATATCAGGCTTAATGTCAAAGTTTTCAGATAATACAAGGTTCGCAGGGTGATTAATTAACGACAGTATTTAGGGTGAACTACTGCAACAAGTAGTTCACCCTAAACTGAACGGCCTCCGTAGCCGAGTGGGCAGGAGCGGGAGTGCAGTAGCACACGCTCTTTGAGTAGACCGGGGTTCAAGCCTCTGACTGCTGAATACGGTTGATCTGCCAACCCGCACTGGACCAGCGTGGCAGATTATGGTCCATTTCAATCAGCATGAATTGTTGAGGAGGCTTCCACCCTGCAGTGGGTTGATAATGGCTGCACTTTACTTTACTGCAACAAGATCTATCAAAATTGAGTCAATGGACTGGGAAATAGCAGTTGAAATTTAACATTGACAAATGTAAGGTACTGTGCGTGGGTAGCAGTAACCCCAGAGTAACTTATCAACTGTGTGGTACTACACTCAGGGTAGTGGAGAATGAAAAAGATCTGGGGGTAACTATGCAGTCACATGTGAAATTTTCCGAGAAGTGCAGACATGCTACCAGAACAGCTCATGGGGTTTTTCAATAATATACAGAAACTTTGCTAGCAGGGATAAAGAGGTAATTATCCCTTTGTATAAGGCCATGGTTAGGTCACATCTTGAGTAAAGTGTACAGGCCTGAAGGCCTCACTTTAGGAAGGATGTAGATTTACTGTAGTTGGTGCAGAGAAAGGCAACAGACTGGTGAAGGGAACAAAAGGGTGCTCTTACCTAGAAAGGCTTCAGTTCTTCATATGCAGCATCTCAAGACTAGGCACCTGTTTGTTTGTTTGTTATTTGGTTTTTAGGAGCATTAGCAACCAAAGCCATATTGCTCCGGGATATGCGGTGATCGTTCCCTGACCTTTCCGCATCCTCCGTATTTGGTGGCACAGGCTCGAATCCCGGTCTAATCAAGAAGCGTGTGATATGCACTGCTGCTCCTGCCCACCCGGTTACAGAGGCGCCACTAGGCACCTGTGAGGAGATCTGAACAAGGTGAATGTTAATGGTATTCTTCCGCTTGCTGAGACTACACACGAGGGGACATAAATTAAAGTTCAAAAATAAATTCAAGAAGTTTGCTTTCAGCTAGTAAGAAGTTGATTGTTGGAACAGGCTTCCATCTGATTCGGTGGAAGTGGATGGGTTGAATAAATTCAAAAATTCAAGAGAGAACTAGAAAATTCTTGGGGGATGGGTGAACTGTTTTTTTTTTTGGTTGACGATATATAAGCTTGCTTTCTTGCATCATTTGCCATTACTATTATGGATTGGATGAGGAGGCCAAGTGGTAATGCCATGAACGTTTCCAAATCTAACCTTTCGGACTTTTACTAGTGGGGCCACTGAAGACCATTGTTTATGTAATGACAGTAATTTGTAGAGCAAGCATTTCGCCAAGTGTCCAGAATACATGTCAAATGATTTAAAAATCTGTAGTGCATTGGAGATCTCAATGATCCACCATACATTGTGTTCAGGTGTGAGGTGGAAAGATTCAAATCTTGAACACCTTTAGTAAAACTACTATATAAATATTGAAATAAAGAATATTTTAAACAATTCCTTGCTAGATATACCTTTTAGTAGTGATATCTCAGGAAGAATGCAATTATGAACCTATGTTCACAGAAACTATTTTGTATGGCTTTGGATCACTGAAATGAATCAGTCCTCCAATTTTGTAAAGGAAATTATGGAACAGCCTTTTTTTGTAACCCATGGCCCTCTCACTCCTACTAGTTAAAATTTACCTTCCTTTTTCGATTTTCATTTTCCTCATCCCTTCATGGGCCCTTACACACCTTAGTTGTCTGGTTTTCTAATCCCAACTAAGTTGTCTAGTTGCCATGCTTTATAGTCCAAAGTATATAAGCCATTCCTCATAGGAACAATAATTTCCCAAACAAAATAGAGGAATACTGTAATTCTCTTCAAATTGATCTAGGGAGCTTTTTCCCAATATAAAATATAGGATGTCCATACTGCAGGAAAATATCAATTTTTCAACTCTAGACTTCTCATTGACTATTTCCAGTAACTTTTCCAGTTATAACTTAAGAGCCTGTTTGATTGACTAGTCGTATCTCCTATGTACTGTTAATATTTGAAGATATATTTGTTTAATAACCTGTATGTAAATTGTGTATATGTATTATGCTATTTTGGACATTATTTAAATGATATACTGCATAACTGGAAAATCCTGTATTAAAATATTAAACCGAGAATCTTGTATAAAACTATTTATTTATTTATAATATTTATTATGAATAAATAAATAGTTTAATACAGGATTCATTTATAATATTTATATTTATTTATTTATAATAAATAAATAAATGTTCCTTACCAAGCTGATCCTACCTTTGAACCCTCACTAGTAGTTCTAACTTGTTTCAGGTGCAGCCTCCAGACCTGAATCCAATATTTCAAGTGCAGTCTCACCATCATCTTATACAGAGGAATAATATCGTTTTCCCCACTTGCAGAATGGAAAAGAATTCAGGAGGTCCAATAAGTTCTTTACTATATGAATTCTTGGTCATCTGTTTAAACTGCATGATATATTTTATAATTAATTGTATCATTATCCAAAAGCCTTTCTAGTCCTGAAACATCTTTAACCTCAGTCATAAAATTATTCACAGGTTTCTTTCCCTAGGGAAAACAATCTTATATTTAGTTGCATTAAACTTTAGGTGACATTTTTCAGACATCTGTAATCCATCCAAATAATTTTTAAACAAAATAGGCTGGTTTCGTCATTAACCACACTCTTAACCTTTGCCTGACTGGCAATCTTTAACAGCAATATTAATAGCAGCCTTGTCAACGTTATTAATGAAGATTATAAACAAGAGTGAGGAAACCAATCTCTGAAGAACTCTTACTTGCTACACTAATTCACCTCTGACAAACTAATACCCATTTATAACTATCCTTTCTCTCCTATCCTTCAGAACACTTCTGATCTACAACAGGATCCTCCCTATAATCCCAACTTGATCAATTTATACAATAACCTCCAATTTTGTAAAGGAAATTATGGAACAGCCTATTGTGTAACTCATGGCTCTGTCACTCCTACTATCTAAAATTTAACTCCCTTATTCAATTTTCATTTTCCTGATCCCTTCAGGGCCCTATACACCTCAGATGTCTGGTTTTCTAATCCCAATTAAGTTGTCTAGTTGCCATGCTTTATAGTCCAAAGTATATAAGGAATCAGTTACGAAACACAAAATCTAAGGAAGTGCATCCAACTGATGTTGGTGGACAATGCAATATTGAGTCTGTAATTGAGTCTCAAAAATGAGAGTAGGTGTGTGTTATAGGCCTAATGAATCTTAGGAGTATAATGAAAAATTGTTCAGAGAAATAGAATGGGCCAGTAAATGTCTTATAATGGGGGATTTTAATTTCGAAGAGGTTGGCTGATATATGTGGGTTGGTCACTCACACACTAGCAAGGCTTTTGGGGATTTATTGGATGATTGTTTTCTACAGCGGCATGTTCAGAAGGCAACTAGAGTAATCTGATAATCAAATCAAGAGTAATACTCTTGATTTGATTATCAGAAGTGATTCTTCATGCATTAAGAATCAGCAGATAAAGGAACCACTAGGTGGCAGTGATCACAGTGTGCTGCCATGGGATTTACTCAAAAAGGTAAACCATCAAGGTTAAAGTAAGGGTTTTTGCTTTCATAAAGGTGACTATTGTGGTCTGAGACAGTATTTAAATTCTATACGGTGGGACAAACTGATGATGTTACCAACAGCAAATTCAAAATGGGAATCATTCAAAGAAATAAATCTTGGAAGCTACTAGGCTTTTCATACCAAATAAGAAATACTGTTCAAGATCTAGGCCTAAATGGATGTCAGATGAACTGATGAGGCATATGGCAGAGAAGAAACATGCATGGGATATATATAAATTAACAGATGACACAGAAACCTATGATAGATATAAGCTGGTCTGTAACCAAGTCACAGAGGAAATCAGGCAGGAAAAGGCAGATTACTAGAAATCTTTGGCAAAGTTTGCAAAGAAAAACAACAGAGTTCTTTACCTATGTAAACTCTAGAAGGAAAGGGATGAATCAGATTGGTCCACTTGATATTGATGGTTCAACTGTGGATGATCCAGGTAGCTAACAAACTAAATGAATATTTTGCATCTACATTCACACATGAGGAGTTATTCAGGGAGGGAAATGCCAGAGGTGTATTCAACTCAGGCAGTAAGCTAGATAATCTTGTAATAACTGAGAGTAAAGGGTAGGAGAAATTGTTGAAAATAAACAAAAAAGGCACCCAGGGTGGATGGGATCTATCCAGTTATATTAGAGGAGGCAGCAAGGAAGTAAGCAAACCCTTAGCCATAATTATGAGAGGTTCCTTCGACTCATACCTATGGACTGGAAATATGCAAATGTGACCCCAATCCACAAAGGAGGATCAAAGGGAGACACAGGTAATTACAGACCTGTCAGTTTAACTTCTGTTCCAGGGAAATTAATGGAGGCACTGGTTAAAGAAGCATTGCAGGATCATCTAGACAAGACTTCAGTTATAGCTCAGGCACAGCATGGGTTTGTTAAGGGGAAGTCTTGTCTGACCAGTTTGATTGGTTACTTTGATGTAGTCACAAAGGAACTGGATGCAAAGAATAATTTTGATATCATATATTTGGATCTTAGAAAGGCCTTTGATACTGTTGCACAACAAAGACTGCTGCACAAATTGGAGCAGTGTGGCATTGGAGGCAAATTGCTGCTATGGATAAAGGGATGGTTGAGTGGGAGAAGACAGAGTGGTAATCAATGGACACTGCTCTTCGTGGACTAATGTTATTAGTGGAGTTCTGCAGGGTTCAGTGTTGGGTCCATTGAAGTTTCCTGTATTCATTAATGATATTGATGATGGTATATCAGGCTTAATGTCCAAGTTTGCAGACGATACAAAGGTCAGCAGGGTTGTTAATGGCACTAATGACAGTATGCTGCTGCAACAGGATCCAGAAAAGTTGAGAAGATGGGCTGAGAGATGGAAACTGAAGTTCAACATTGACAAATATAATGTACTGCACATAGGAAGCAGTAACCCAGAGTAATGTATCAACTGTGTGGTACTACACTGACAGTGGGAGAGAGTGAAAAGGACCTGAGGGTAATTATGCAGGCAGATATGAAGTTTTCTGACAGATGGTCTGCAAGAGTGGTGTCATGGTGTCTTGTCAATGATATACAGGAACTTTTCTAGCAGGGATAAGAAGGTGATTATCCCCTTGTATATGACAATGGTCAGGCCACACCTTGAGTGCTGTATACAGGTCTGGAGGCCTCATTTTAAGAAGGATGTAGAGCTGTTGGAACAAGTACAGAGAAGGGCAACAAGATTTGTGAATGAACAAAGGGTTGCTCTTACGAAGAAAGGCTTAAGTTTTGCAAATTACAGTGTCTGGAGACTAGGCACCTGTGAGGTTATCTGATTGAGGGGTATAAAGCCTTGAATGGTTTGAGCATGCTGAATGCTGATGGGAATCTTCCTCTTGCTCAGAATAATTGTCTGAGAAAGCATAAATTCAAATTGAGGAAAGACAGTTGTAGGATAGATGTGCAGAAGTTTGCCTATAGCCAGTGGGTGGTTGACTGCTGGAACAAACTTCCATCTGTTGTTGTAGAAGTTGATAGCTTAAACAGATTCAAGGCAGAATTAGACAAATATTTGGAGCAAGTGGATGGGTGAAATGAGAAGGGGTGTGTGTTTTTTTTTTTTTTTTTTTTGTTTTTTTTATTTTGGCTGATACTATATAAGCTTGCTTTTTTGCATCATGTGCCCTTGCTAAATGCTAATCTCTCAGTGGGACCATATCAAAAGGTATCTGATTATGTTCAATATAAGCAATTATATTAAAACCTGTTATTGTAATTAAAACACTACAGAGTTATGGCCATTTTTGTCATTCCAAAGGCTAATAAAAAGGAGAATAATCTTTTCACAGTAATATTGATTTCTAATTTTTGAGGTTATCAGTACAAGTTATCTCAGTATGACAATATTCATTTGTGATGCACACGCAGAGATCATATTTATTCCTTTTTATTTTTTTTTGCTTTCAATAATAGGGACTTAATCTATTGCTGTTCATTGCAAGACTGAATTGTATGTTGTCTATATATAATATCTATTATATATTAATTGCGTATATATTAATAAGGCTGGTACATGAGATATCTACAAACAATATTATACTGGTTAGCTCTAATAGTTTTACGAGTTGTTTTGTTTAAAAGTTTTATTTGAATATTAGTGTAAATGCTCATCATATGATGATAGCAATCAACATCTGTGGTAAAAAGGTAAACTGCAGCCGTTATCAATCCACTGCAGGATGGAAGCCTCCTCAACAATTCGTGTTGAGGGAAATGGACCATAATTTGCCATACCGGTCCGGTGCGGGTTGGTAGATCAACTGTATTTAGCAGTCAGGGGCTTGAACCTCGGTCTACTCAAAGAGCATGTACTACTGCACTCCCACTCCTGACCACTCTGCTATGGGGGCCACATCTGTGGTATTCCCTTCAATGGCAAATACAACCCAATATTGAATGGATGAAATATATAAATTTTTAAGGCTTAATATATATCTCCCATTATTACATCCCTTATTACTTCCCAAGGCATGAAGCTTCTTTAAGTTATGTTTTACACTTAAAAGTCAAGCTGGCTATCTCTTTTGACCTTAATCCTGCTGTGTGTATCAATAATAAGATAGATAGAAAAGGAATTTCAAGTATGAATTGTCACTCAGTTCATTTAATTCTATTGTGTTGTCTTTAGAGTGATACTTTTTCAGAATGATTTTTTTTTTTTTTTTTTCTGGTAATGAATGATTATGCATATAACGCACGTGAATGTCCTTTATCAATTGGGTCAATTCGTGCCGAATTCCTGCTGCAAGCAAAACATAAATATTCCAACTGTTTTTACTTTCTTAATATGTAAATACGATTTCTTAATATGCTGGCGTTAATTCGGAATAAAGATATTAGTTAATGTCAAATAACATACGTTACTTGCAATGAAATGAATTCAGAAAAGTAAATTTTTGTTATTATTATTAATCTAAGCACCTATAAAATTGAAATGGCATTTTCATACGGTGGTATAGAAAATTAGCCACCAAAGTATATCCTAAAAGAATACGCGGAAATTTAACTAGGTTCATTGACTAGGTACGTTATCAATTCGTGGTTTAACAAAAATACTAAATTTGCATGTCATCTATAATAAGCATTAAAAAACGTACCACGGAGTATTTTTGCAAAGTGATACTATTTTCTGCTTACTAATTAACCTTCAAAGAGCTTTACCTGTGACTTTGCCGTCCACTGCTTTCCTCCGAACTGTGTATTGATAAACACTGATCGCCATCACCAATACAAGACAATGGGCTATGTTCCCTTTCACTTTCAACAACTGATGAAACACTGTCTTGAGTACTTTTCCTTGTTAATGTTGACATCACTACATTGAAAATAAATATTCGCAGTCATAGTAATATATTAATTTCTGAAATTAGAGCAATATTTATCACACAACTCAGCTCCATTACCCGCAGGCACAATGTTCCCTCTATCAGGACAACTGATAACTTCAAAAACCAACGTCACAACTGTGATCTTATCAATGACACTCAGTGAGAATCAGAATTACTATATATTCTAATTAGGTACTTTCATTAAATATAAAACCTTCATTCTTATGCGGGATCTTATAGACACTAAGTTATATTACTGATCAAATTTTGTTTTTAATAAGATACCGCTGCTTTTTTATGATTTATGTAAAAATGTTTGGTAAGTTACTAATTAGGTACTTTCATTAAATATAAAACCTTCATTCTTATGCGGGATCTTATAGACACTAAGTTATATTACTGATCAAATTTTGTTTTTAATAAGATACCGCTGCTTTTTTATGATTTATGTAAAAATGTTTGGTAAGTTATTTGCAAATATTAATGCCCTTGTGGGTAGCACAGTTGGCATAATCACTGATTCTGCATACCAGCAGGAGCGGATTAAGGTCGGTTGAGGCCCCGGGCGCAGAAGAAAATATTGGGTCCCTTAAAAAAAAGAGAGAGACAGGGAAAATAAAAATACATGCTAACCATTTTTTAAAATAAATAAAAAATATTATGTACTATTAATGTTTTAATTCCAATAAAATTTAAATATAATATATGTATAATATAATTAATAATAATATAATTAATAATTAATTTGCATCTACATTCACGCATGAGGAGTTATTCAGGAAGGAGAATGATGTAGGTAAAGTAAACATTGGCAGTGAGCTGGATGATTTTTGTAATAACTGAGAGGAAAGTGGAGGAGAGATTGTTGAGCATAAACATAAAAAAGGCACCTGGGGTGGATGGGATCTATCCAGTTATATTAAAGGAGGCAGCAAAGGAAGTATGCAAACCCCTAGCCATAATTATGAGAGCTTCTTTGGATTCAGGGGAGGTACCCATAGACTGGAGATGTGCAAATGTAACCCCAATTCACAAAGGAGGATCAAAGGCTGACACAAGTAATTATAGACCTGTTAGTTTAACTTCTGTTCCAGGTAAATTAATGGAGGCACTGGTTAAAGAAGCATTGCAGGATCATCTAGACAAGAATTCAGTTATAGCTCAGACGCAGCATGGTTTTGTTAAGGGCAGGTCTTGCCTGACCAATTTGATTGGATACTATGATGTAGTCACAAAAGAACTGGATGCAGGGAATAACTTTGATATTATATATTTGGATCTTAGAAATGCTTTTGATACTGTTGCACATGGAAGACTGCTGCACAAATTGGAGCAGTGTGGCATTGGAGGCAAATTGCTGCTATGGATAAGGGGTTGGTTGAGTGGCAGAAGACAGAGAGAGTGGTAATCAATGGACACTGCTCAACGTGGACTAATGTTATTAGTGGAGTTCCTCAAGGTTCAGTGTTGGGTCCGTTTTTGTTTTCGGTGTTTATGAATGATATTGATGATGGGATATCAAGTTTAATGTCCAAGTTTGCAGATGAAACAAAGGTTGGCAGGGTCGTTAAGGACACTACTGACGTTTTGCTGCTGCAACAGGTTCTGGAAAGGTTGAACAGATGGGCTGAGAGGTGGCAAATGAAGTTTAACATTGACAAATGTAAAGTACTACATATGGGAAACAGTAACCCCAGAGCAACGTATCAACTCTGCGGTACTACACTGACAGTGGTGGAGAATGAAAAGGACCTGGGGGTAATTGTGCAGGCAGATATGAAGTTCTCTGAGCAGTGCAGACGAGCTGCAAGAGTAGCTCATGGTGTCTTGTCAATGATATACAGGAATTTTTCTAGCAGGGATAAGGAGGTGATTATTCCCTTGTATAAGGCAATGGTTAGGCCACATCTTGAGTACTGTATACAGGTCTGGAGGCCTCATTTCAAGAAGGATGTAGAACTGCTGGAACGGATACAGAGAAGGGCAACAAGATTAGTGAATGGAACAAAGGGTTGCTCTTACGAAGAAAGGCTTAAGTTTTGCAAATTACAGAGTCTGGAGACTAGGCACCGGCGAGGTGATCTGATAGAGGTGTATAAGGCTTTGAATGGTTTGAGCATGCTCAATGCCAATGAGATTCTTCATCTTGCTCAGAATAATCACCTCAGAGGGCATAAATTCAAATTGAGGAAGGACGGATGTCGGATAGATGTGCGGAAATTTGCCTTTGGCCAGCGAGTGGTTGGTTGGTGGAACCGACTTCCATCACTTGTTGTAGAAGTTGATAGCCTAAACAAATTTAAAGCTCAACTGGACAGGTATTTCGAACGAACAGAGGGGTGAAATGGGAGTGGGTTTTTTTTTTTTTTTTGGCTGATGCTGAATAAGCTTGCTTTCTTGCATCATATGCCTCTACTAATGCTAATGCTAATAATAGCATAATAATAATCACAAGGTTTTGAACTAATAGTTGAACATATTAGTTTAACTAATTTGTTGCGGTTTTGCGTGGGCCCTTCAGAAGTTGGGGCCCAGGGCGCGCGCCCGGTGCGCCCGCCGTTAAATCCGCCTCTGCATACCAGATAAAAAATACCTCAATTCGAATCGCATCAGTAACGCGAATTATTATTATTATTATTGTTATCAGCCATATGGTGCAAGGAAGCCTGAGGCTTATGCTGCACCAGCCAAAAAAAAAATTTAAAAAAAATCTGAAATACCCTGAGAGAGAGAGAGAAGTAGAAGGGAATCACCAAGAAAAAAAAGAATGATGATATCCAGCTCAGGATCCTGGGTGTGTCAAGCTCAAACTCACCAGATTTGAGCACACAGGTATCTGTTCAAAAGTAGCTGAGATAATAGTCTTAGACAAGGGTACCATAACTTTTTATATTTTAGTTGAGAGAAAATTTTCTGTTTACTGGACGAAAATCCTAAGTTTCGAAAAAAAAAAAAAACAATGCATGCTACAGGTGCCTGAGTCTTTTCCAGGCGGTGTGGGGAAGACATACCAATTTCGCTACCCATAAGGGTAGTCCAAACAGCAGTCTGGTTGTTAAAATTTTCAAGTTCGAGCTAAAAAATGAAGTTATTAATTCCAAGAAAAAAATGGGTCGTGTTTGTGTTTTTTTTAAATTACAAAACAGAAATTTAGTACCGAAATTCAAAAAATTTCACTACCAATACAAAGGCCGGTGGATGAATAAAGTCCGTATAGCCGTCTTATTGATAAATTTTTAAGTTCGAGCAAGGAATAAAGTTATTTAATTCTTGACAAATATGGGTAGATTTTTTAAAATACCTAAACAAATTAAATTCAAGACGATTTTTGTTAATCTGCGACTACATCTACGACTAAAAGTTTTTCTAATCGGTTTAAAATTAATCCGATACCGACTCAATTAATTTCATTCCAGCTCAATCAATAAATCTCTACATAAAAAGGGTTATTTGATATGTACAGTTCCAGTGCTTTTCTCTACTGCCGATTTTGTATAAATTATTGTTCATTCAAACTAATTTCCGAGAGTAAATCCTATGTGATAAGAAAAGTTGTTGTTGTTGTTGTTGTTGTTGAGTTCTAGGATCGTCAGAATCCCAGGCCATGTTGCCCCGTATATAAACATGCTGTAAATTGCGTATGTTCTGTGGTTTATTTTTCTCTTACCTGGAAAAAAACACAGGTTTTCCAAGAGAATAAATCATGCTAAACACCCGCCTGAGACTGATTAAGTCAACGACGTCGTGTAAAAAAAGGCTTAAAGTTTCTTCTCGTAATCGACAGAAATGGGGCCCAGGAATTTCCCACCTCATGTGGGGTGAACGGCGCAGGAAAAGTTTCACTTTTCCAATTCACTGCTTGAAAACGAAATTACCACCGAAAAAGGATAGCGTCATTCAAACTGAAAGGACAGTTGCCAATGTGACCAAAAATTGAATTTTTAAAACGAATGTTTGAAAAATAGGCATCTGATTGGAGAAAGAGCGGGGCCACATACAATAAACTGTGGAGAAGTACACTGACAGGACAGAAATCATGGGACACCTAGTTCCTGGGCAACACGACAAAGTCACCCTTTTCGCTAGAGGACGCCCCCCCCCCATAAGGCAGGTATATTCATAGATATCGCCATTCTTCTCTTTCTTGGTGATTCCCTTCTCTCTCTCTCTCTCTCTCTCTCTCTCTCTCTCTCTCTCTCTCTCTCTCTCTCTCTCTCTCTCTCTCTCTCTCTCTCTCTCTCTCTCAGCAGTAACTCAGAAATTTTTTATTTTGGCTGGTACACCAAAAGCCTCAGGCTTCCTTGCAAATTAAGGCTAATAATAATAGTAAGAAGAAGAAGAACAAGAAGAAGATACAAGAAATCCGGTGAAATACAGGCCAATTACCTGCCTCACAACAATGTACAAGATCCTGACTAGCTGCACAACCATAAAAAAATTATACCACTAGCAGATCCAGAAGATAATGGCCAAACAGCAGAAAGGATGACAGCCGCAAAGCAAAGGATGCAAGGAGCAATTAACCAAAACCAAAGATGCCGCGGTTATGGAGCAAGCCTACAAGAAGCGCCGAAACATTTACACTGCCTACATGGATTACCGCAAGGACTTCGACTCCGTGCCTCCTAAGTGGCTAATAGAGACACTGACTATCTACAAAGTCAATCCGATAGTGACAAACATCCTAGGAGAAACGAAGGGGAAATGGACTACCCCCATTAAGGTCGAAAACAAGCAGGCCAATCCCCATCAGGAGAGGAATCTTTCAGGGAGATGCCTTGGCCCATTGTCGTTCTGTCTAGCAATTAACTTGCTATACACCATGCTCAACATTATCAGGTACTGATTTAACCTCAAAGATGGAAGAAAGAACGTGTAAACCCACACCGACCTGGGGTACATAGGTGACATCAAGCTCTACGGAGGAACCGATAAGCAGGCAGCTCCAGCAACTACTCCAGATCACCGAAGAATTCAACACTGATTTTAGGATGGAATTTGGTGTAGACAAATGAAAGATCCACGGATTGCACCAGAAAAATTTAATCAACCGAAACTACCAGCTGGAGACTGGTAAAGGGAGAGAAGCCATTGCAGAGGGAGAGGCCTACAAATATTTCGGGATGATGCAGGCTCGTCAGTTACAGTGCAAGGAAGTTAAGGCCTGCCCGACCGAAAAATACCATCAGACACTCAGAAGCCTGCTGAAAGCAGAGCTGAACGGAGGTAGTAGTAGTTGTAGTGACATGTGATGCAAGAAGGCAAGTGTATGAGCTTATGCAGCATCAGCCAAAAAAAAAAAAAATCACACCATTCCCTCCAAATGCCTGTCCAGTTCCTCCTTAAATTTATTCAACCTATCAACTTCCACAACGACAGATGGAAGTTTGTTACAGCAATTAACCACCCGCTGGCTAAAGGCAAATTTCCGCACATCTATTCTACATCTGTACTTTCTTAATTTAAATTTCTACCCCCTTTGGTTCGTAATCCGAAGAAGTGGACGGATCCCATCAGAATCAGCGTGCTCAACCCATTCAAGGCCTTACACCTCAATCAGACCACCGCTCAGGTGCCTACTCTCCAGCTACAGCAATTTGCAGAACTTAAGCCTCTTTTGGTAATAGGATCCCTTCATTCCCCTCACCAATCTTGTTGCCCTTCTCTGTACACGCTCAGGCAAATCTACATCCTTCCTAAAATGAGGCCTCCAGACCTGTACGCAGTACTCAAGGCGTCGCCTGACCATTGTCTTATACAGAGGGACAATCACCTCCTTTTCCCTGCTAGCAAAATTCCTATATATCATTGACAAAACCCCATGACCTGCACTGGCAGCTTGTCTGCATTGCTCAGAAAACTGCATATCTGACTGCACAATTACTTCCAGGTCTTTTTCATTTTCTACCACCTTAAGTGTAGTACCACACAGTTGGTACGTTTCTCTGTGGTTATTTCTACCCATATGCAGTACTTTTGTCAAGGTTAAAATTCAGTTGCCACTTCTTAGCCCATCTGCCCAAATTATCTAGATCCTGTTGCAGTAGCACACTGCCATTACTGTCATTAACAACCCTGCCAACATTTGTATCATCCGCAAACTTCGACATTAAGTCTGATATACCTTCACCAATATCATTGATAAATATACAAAACAACAGTGGATCCAACACCGAAACCTATGGGACTCCACTAATAACATTAGTCCACGAAGAGCAGCACCCATTGATTACCACCCTCTGTCTTCTCCCACTTAACCATCCTTTTATCCATTGCAACAACTTACCCTTAATACCATGCTGCTCCAATTTGTACAATAGTCTTCCATGCGCAACAGTGCCAAAAGCTTTCCTGAAATCCAAATATATGATATAAAAATTATTTTTTACATCCAGGTCCTTTGTAACCACATCATAAACACAGTTAAAGTCATAAACACTTCTGCAATCCCAGTGCTAACATACTCTTTCGGAGTCATAGATTGGATTAACACCTAGCTGGAGGATATCATGACAAAGTCAAGGACAATGATGACCAAGAGCTGTGGACACCACACGAAATATGCTGTAGAGAGACTGACAATTGCCCGGGAACAAGGAGGAAGGAGCCTGATAGACCTCATTGAGCAACAGAAGACAGCGATAGTTAACCTGAAGGATTACTTCCAGAAACACACAGAACCAATCCACCAGGCCATAAAGAATATAGACAAGCGATATGACCCACTCAACCTAAGAGCCCCCCAACCAGGGGGAACAAACGAAGCTAGAAATATGGGCAAAGAGGACAATCCAAGGCAGACACTACAATGACCTCCATCAAGATCACATAGATAAAATTGTTTTCGATGCATGGCTCACGAGCGCGACGCTCTTCCACGAGACTGACCGATTAATGTTCGCCATCCAAAACCAAGTAATCAAAAAGAGGAACTATAGAAAATACATAGCCAAGGAAATACATAGCCCGCAGTATTCGATGACACATGTAGACAATGCCACTTCGCCTCAGAAACGATCCAACACATCAACGCGAGATGCATGGTGTCACCCAAACAGAGTACACTCATAGACACGACCAGGTACCCCATCTGATACATCAGAAGTTAGCAAGCAAATACCAGTCGATTGAAAAAAGTGTACAGTACTACAAGTACGAACGCAGGCAGTACTAGAGACTGCAACCCACAAGTACTAGAACCGCGCCTTAATATCGGACAGGACTATCCCGCACATAATCCTTGTGGACAAAATCGAAAAGACTACCTATATGATTGACATAGCTGTATCCAACACTAGCAACGTGCAGAAACTCATAGGGAAAAAATCAGGAAGTACACAAACCAAAGACTGGAAATCAAAAAGATATTCAACAAGAAACGACAATCGCAATCATCGTGACAACCACAGGTATGATCCCGAAGATCCTGCATAACAGCCTATCAGCAATAGGTCTCCCAGCGAACAGCTACAAGGAACTCCAGAAAGTCACAATCCTGAACATCTACAGGATAGTCAGAGTTCCTCGACCAACAGTAACACCAGACATAACAACAACCACCCTGCATACTTGGTAGAAATACCCGTCACGTGGTGTAACCCCCAATCAGGGAGAAATAATATAAGAGCAATAACAATGATAAAGAAACTCGCGTTCAGGCCTTAGGCAGAGGGATCGGTTCGAAAACTCAGAGACGGTCTCCCGAGGAAGACAGTGGAGCAATTGGCGCTGTTCCCCATTTGGCTACCACAACAGAAGGGCAAAACCATCAAGTCCCACCAAATGAAAGTGCTTTCGGCGCAACTGCGCTAATAACCACCCAGTAAGGGAGAAAAACGGCAACGCATGAATTGGAGCATCGAAATGAATAAGTACATCATGCAAGCGTCCTTCGAAATAATGAAACTGCAGACGGATGTGACAACTCACAGTGTGAAACTCCATAGAACCTTGTGGAGAGTCATGTCCGTGTATTGTGTTGCGGTAGCCGCCACGAGGATTAATGGAAGAGAATCAGGAGACCCTCTGCAGAAGAACCAAAAATAGAAGGATTCGGCAGCTTTGGAAAAAAGACTTCAGCAGAATATAAAAGAATTAAGAGTCAAGATAGGCCAATTGACCCAGTACCAACGGGGCAATCGGAGTAAGAAATTAATTGGAAAAGTAAAGCGCGTCCTGAAGAGAGAAAAAGGGCGTCCACAGCAAACATGAGACAAAAAAAAAAAAAAAAAAAAAAATTCAGAGCACATGAGCTTATTTGGACTCTTTGAAGCAGAACTTCTTTGCACTCAGCAAGAGACTACGCCGATTCAAAAAGAACTCCCAGAGGAAAATAAACAACCGAATCTTCGATGAGGACCAAACAGGTCCTCATCGAAGATTCAGTTGTTTATTTCCCATCTTCTAGGAGAAGATGGGAAAGAAGGGAACGGACGACTCGAGCAGAATACCATTGAGAAATTCTGGGGAAATAAATGGAGCAGGGAAGTAAGACACAACGGCCGAGCCGCCCGGATAGAACTACAATGCACGAAAATCAAACACATACAAGAAATGAGAAAGTGGGAGATTCGAGAAGAAAGAAATAAAAAAGACGGTCAAGCGCTCTCACAACTTCCGAACTCCAGGAAACGATAACGTCCAGAACTATTGGTACAAGAAGCTCACTTGAACACACAAGCACCTGCCAGAGCAGTTCACCCGAATGATAAGGCACCAAGAAACAATCCCGAACTCACTCAATCAATGAATCACATATATGAAGCCTAAAGACGAAGGTACACGAAAACCAGCAAAATATAGGCCAATTACATGTCTCACAACAATGCATAAGACTTTGACCAGCTGAATGACCAGAAAGAATTCAGATCACTTGGAGGGCCAGAACATAATGGCCGAAAAGCAGAAAGGATGCAAGCGGCTGAGGAAAGGATGCAAGGAGTAATTATCCATAGATACTGCGATTATGGAGCAAGTCTAAAGAAGAGCCGCAACATGTACACAGCCCGCATCGATCACCGTAAGCACTTCGACTCCTTGCCACATTGCTGGCTAATAGAGGCGCTGCACACATCTACTAAGTCAATCCGATAATAACAAACTTGCTAGGAGAAACAATGGTAAAATTGAGTACCACCATTAAAGTCCAAAATTTCAAAACCAGGACAATCCTAATGAGAAAACGAACCTTTCAGGGAGATGCCCTGAGCCCATTGTGATTCTGACTGGCGCTTAACCTGCTATCCTCCATGCACGACATTATTAGGTATTAGGTATTAGGTATGTTCAGGTTCTGACGGCACCTGGGATTTCTCCCATCTCCGCGTATGTTCTCTGTATCGGACAAGCCAGAGATTTAAAAGTGTGTGGGATATGTACTCTGTAGTTTGTTGTGCCCATTGTTCATCCGGCCTGTTAGCCGCCGGGCCCCTAGTGATACCCGACGTTACCAATACCCGCCACAGGGAGGCCGGCCGGGTGTTCCCAATATTTGTACTCGAGATGTGGCATATGCAAGAAGTATCAACCATCCCGATCATCGTGTCAACGACCGGTATGGTTGAAAAGACTCTACATAGCAGCCTAGCTGCAATAGGTCTCCCTGAGAACACCTACAACTAACTCCAGAAAGTCGCAATCCTTAACACCTGTAGGATAGTCAGAGATTTCCTCGACAAACAGTAACACCAGACATTACTACCACCCTGTGTACTTGGTAGCAGTACCCGTCACGGAGTGAAATCACCCAATCAGATAGAAATAACATAAGAGCAACAATAATAATAATAATAATAATAATAATAATAATGACAACAACAATCTTAAGAATGGGCATGCTGCCAACAGAACTCAAACTATCCGACTTTATTTCCAAAGACCTAGTGTAAAGCTTGAAGAAGCTTACATTCATCACAATATTGAAGAAACGTCACTTCCTGCAACACTTTCAGAACCCCTTTTCTATAATACAAGAATAACCGATCGTGCAACTGACACTTAAATTTATTATTATTATTATTATTATTATTATCCATATGATGCAAGGAAGCCTGAGGCTTATGCTGCACCAGGAAAAAAAACACAAAACAGTTCCCGAGTAACCCTGAAAGAGAAAGAGAGAGAGAGAGAGAGAGAGAGAGAGAGAGAGTGTCAAAATTAGAAGGGAATCACAAAGAAAGAGAAGAATGATGATATCCAGCTCAGGACCCTGGGTGTGCCAAGCCCATACTCACCAGATGTGAGCCCCCAGGGTTTATAGAAAGGATGTAAGAATATTTGAAGGTGCAATCAAGTGAGTGTTAGGTGGGTCGGAAAACTGCTAGCTTAAGCGAATACTCAGACTGATAGATTAACAATAGTCGCTGGAAGAGGTGAAAATGATTGAAATGAGCAGCAGTCCTGAAAGCAAGGTGTTGAGGCTTTTCAATAACCGTTGGGAGTGACCATGAAACATGTAATGTTAATGGGCTATGGTAAGGTAACCGAGATTTAGAATAGGTGCATGTATACTTGGATGTACAACGCTAGAAAAGGCCCGGGTTCGAATCACGTCGATGACGCGAGGAACTTTAATGGGCTTTTTCACTTGGTGGCTGAGTTTGTCTCAGGCGTAGATAGCAAGGTTTTTACCCCAGAAACGGATTTTTCGTCCAGCAAACAGACAAATCGACCATAGAACACACGCAATTAACAGACATAAGACACAGCACGGCACATGAATTTAATTATTCGGGTGGCCTAAATATAATAGTTTATACAACGCTAGGAGTATAGTAAATAAATTTGATGAATATGAAGTGCTAGTCAAGACATCAAATGTGGAAATTGAAAGAGTTGGTCATTTCTACTACCCAGATAGTATGATGCATCGTTTAATTACATCTCATATTTTGAATCAACTTTCACAAAGAGTTGCAAAAGGTATTGCACTGCTTTGAATAAGTATACCTTCACCAGTGGAAATTACTATTGTTACTTATTCTTAGCGGATAACACAACCTAACAAGTAACATTAGCCTTCTGTACTGGTGACCGTTACTTATTCAAAGAAGTGCAATATCTCAACAACTCCTTGTGAAGGTTGATTCAGAATATGAGTTGTAATTAAACGATCATTCATACTATCTGGGTAGTCGAAATGTATGTGCAGTAACCATCCATAGACCAACTATTTCATATTCTAAGACATTTAGTCATGAAATATTTTTAAATGTGGAAATAGTTCGAATTTCGCAGACTTGGTGCCATTCAGTTGTGAGGGGTGCGGAAGTTGAATATAGGAAGTAAAATATATTCAGAAAGGACAGATATGGAGGGTTTAAGCTTTTAGTTAAGAGCACAGAAAATCTAATGCATTAAGGGCTTAAGCCTCAAGCTGCGAAAGAGATTAGACTATGTCTATTTTAGTGCAAATGCACCATTTATACACAGCTAATTATAGATTAGCAAATTTGCAATAGCGGCATCGTTTAAGGTACAGCTCATATTGTGAATACCTTCACGACAAGTTGCCAGGACATTGCGCTACTTCGAATAAGTAATGCTTCACCCGAAGGAGAAAGCTATTGTTACTTATTCTCGGTGGACACCACCACCCAGACGGCACCGTTTCAGGGCTATTTTGTATTTGTGTGGGATAATAACTCGACTATTCAGTTGTCCCTATTAGATTTAGAAAAGCAAAAAGGTAGAGGGAAAGTAATAGTAGGAGTGGAAGAGGAAATGAAACAGTGTAGAAGAATGAAATGGACAGTAACTCCTTCAACTCACACCACTCAAAAACTCATAAACTCTTCGAATAGGCAACGCTTCCCCAGTGGAGAAGGCTGTTGTTACCTAATTGGAAACTCCGGACATCATCAGACTCCCCCTGGTGCCGTTTCAGGGCTATTTTGTATTTGTGTGGGATAATAACTCGACTGTCCACTTGTCCCTATTAGACTTAGAAAAGCAAAAAGGTAGAGGGAAAGTAATATTAGGAGTGGAAGAGGAAAAGAAACGGTGTAGAAGAATAAAAGGGACAGTAACTCCTTCAACTCACACCACTCAAAAACTCCTTGAATAGGCAACGCTTCCCCAGTGGGTTGTTACCTATTCTTGGAAACTCCGGACATCATCAGGCGCCCCCTGGTGCCGTTTCAGGGCTATTTGGCCTTTCTTCGGTGGGCGGGTAGGTACCCAAGTGATGTAATGATGACAAAACAGTTGTGAAGTATATTTCCACAATATGAGAGATGCCTGATGGTGTATGATATAAGTTAGGACTTTAATGCCTTAAGGGCTTAAGAATAAAGCTGCGAAAGAGATTAGACTATGTGTATTTTAGTGCAAATGCATCACTTATACACAGCTAATTATAGATTAGCAAATTTGCAATAGCGGCATCGTTTAAAATACATCTCATATTGTGAATACCTACAAGAGGAGAAGGTATTCACAATATGAGATGTAACTTGCCGCTATTGCAAATTTTCTAATCTATAATTAGCTGTGTATAAATGATGCATTTGCACTAAAATTCACATAGAACACAGAAAATTTAAAAGAATATATAGTTGACATGGGTGGCGAATTCAATGTTGTGTCAGTTTCGTGTGACGAAAGCAGCGGTAAGACCAAAATGAAAGTAGGAGCGTGTGTATAATAAGCCTACTCATTCTAATAAGAACAACGAACAAATATGCAGAAAAGTAGAGTGGGCCAATATATCGGATTGTCTTATAATGGAGGACGTTAACTTTCCAGATATTGACTGTAACGTCTGGTATGGTCTTCCACAAACCAGTAAGACATTTGTCGATTCATTGAATGACTGTTTTGTACAGCAACGTGTTAGAGAGGGATGGTTGGGTGGGAGGAGACAAAGAGTGGTAATCAATGGACATTGCTTCTCATGGACTAATGTTATTAATGGAGTCCCCCGCATTTTATGTTGGATCGATTATTGTTTTCTATATTTATCAAAGATATTGATGAAGGCATATCAGTTTCAATGTCCAATTTTGCAGATGATACAAAATTTGGCAAGGTGGCAGTATTATACTGCAGCAGGATCTAGAAGAGTTAGGTAAATAGACTGAGAAATGGCAATCGAAGTTTAACAATGACAAATGTAAAATACTGTACATCGATAAGAATAACCAGAGAGTAGCGTATGAAGTGTGCGGCAATACATTGAGATTAGTGGAAAATTAAAAACACCTTAGGCTAATTGTGCAGTCAAATAGGAAGTTCTCTGGAAAAAGTAGATGTGATGCCTGCCAGGATAGCTGATAGGGGTTTTGTTGATTATAAACAGGATTTTTGCTAGCAGGGATAAGGAGGTGACTGTCCCATTGTATACGGCAATGGTCAGGTCACATCTTTTGTACTGCATGTCTCATTTTAGGAAGGATTTTAGCATTAGCATTAGCATTAGTAGAGGCATTTGATGGAAGAAAGCAAGCTTATGCAGCATCAGAAAAAAAAAAAAAAAAAAAAAAAACCCACTTCCACTTCACCCCTCTGTTCGTTCAAAATACCTGTCCAGCTGAGCCTTAAACTTATTTAGGCTATCAACCTCCACCACAAGGGATGGAAGTCTGTTCCACCAACCAACCACCTGCTGGCTAAAGGCAAATCGTCGCACGTCTATCATACATCTGTCATTTTGAATTTATGCCCTCTCAGGTGATTTTCCTGAGCTAGAGGAAGAATCCCAACAGCATTGAGCATGCTTAAACATTCACGGCTTTATACACCTCTATCAGATCACCTCGCTGGTGCCTAGTCTCCAGACACTGTAATTTGCAAAACTTAAGCCTTTCTTCGTAAGAGCACCCCTTTGTTCCATTCACTAATCTTGTTGCCCTTCTCTGTACTCGTTCCAGCAGCTCTACATCCTTCTTGAAATGAGGCCTCCAGACCTGTATACAGTACTCTAGGTGTGGCCTGACCATTGCCTTATACAATGGAATAATCACTTCCTTATCCCTGCTGGCCTGCTGGAAAAATTCCTGTATATCATTGACAATACTCCATGAGCTACCCTTGCAGCCCGTCTGCACTGCTCAGAGAACTTCATATCTGCCTGCACAACCACCCCCAAGTCCCTTTCATTCTCTACCACTGTCAGTGTAGTACCACAGAGTTGATACGTTGCTCTGGGGTTGCTGTTCCCCATGTGTAGTACTTTACATTTGTCAATATTAAACTTCATTTTCCACCTCTCAGCCCATCTGCTCAACCTTTCAAGATCCAGTTGCAGCAGCATAGTGTCAGTAGTGTCCTTGACAACCCTGCCAACCTTTGTATCGTCTGCAAACTTGGACATTAAGCTTGATATACCATCATCAATATCATTTCTAAATACAGAAAACAATAATGGACCCAACACTGAGCCCTGAGGGACTACACTAATAACATTAGTGCACGATGAGTAGTGTCCATTGATTACCACTCTCTGTCTTCTTCCCCACAACCACCCCTTTATCCATAGCAGCAATTTGCCTCCAATGTCACACTGCTCCAATTTGTGTAGCAGTCTTCCATGTGTAACAGTATCAAAAGCCTTTCTAAGATCCAAGTATATAATATCAAAGTTATTCCCTGCATCCAGTTCCTTTGTGACTGCATCATAGTATCCAATCAAATTGGTCAGGCAAGACTTCCCCTTAACAAAACCATGCTGTGTCTGAGCTATAACTGAAATCTTGTCTAAATGATCCTGCAGTGCTTCTTTAGCCAGTGCCTCCATTAATTTTCCTGGAACAGAAGTTAAGCTCACAGGTCTATAATTACTTGTGTCAGCCTTTGATCCTCCTTTGTGAATTGGGGTCACATTTGCACATTTCCAGTCTATGGGTACCTCTCTGAGTCCAAGGAAGCTCTCATAATTATGGCTAAGGGTTTGCTTACTTCCTTTGCTGCCTCCTTTAATATAACTGGATAGATCCCATCCACCCCGGGTGCCTTTCTTCTGTTTATCTTCAACAGTTTCCCCTCCACTTTACTCCCAGTTATTTCAAGATTCTGTAGCTTACTGCTAGAGTTGAATTCACCTCTGGCATTCCCCTTGCTGAATAACTCCTCATGTGTGAATGTCGATGCAAAATATTCATTTAGTTTGTTAGCTACCTGAGCAGGATCATCAACAGTTGACCCATCAATATCAAGTGGACCAATCTGATTCATCCCCTTCCTTCTAGAGTTTACATAAGTAAAGAACTCTTTGCTGTTTTTCTTTGAATCCCTTGCCAAGGATTTCTCGTAATCTGCCTTCGCCTGCCTAACCTCCTTTGTAACTTGGTTGCATATCAACTTGTATCTATCATAGGCTTCTGTGTCACATGTTAATTTATATGTATGCCATGCATGTTTCTTCTCTACCATATGTCTCATTAGTTCATCTGACATTTAGGCCTAAACCTTGAACAATATTTCTTAGTTGGTATGTAACACCTAGTAGCTTCCAAGATAAGTTCTTTGAATGCTTCCCATTTTGAATTTGCTGTTGGTAACATCATCAGTTGGTCCCACTGTATAGAATTTAAATACCGTCTCAGACCATCGTAGTCACCTTTATGAAAGCAAAAACCTTTCCCTTTACCCCTGATGGTAGTTACCTCTTTGAGTAAATCCCACTTCAGCACACTGTGATCACTGCCACCTAGTGGTTCATTGATCTGCAGATTCTTAATGCATGAAGAATCACTGCTGATAATCAAATCAAGAGTATTACTCCCTCTAGTTGCCTCCCGAACATGCTGATGTAGAAAACAATCATCCAATAAATCCACAAAAGCCCTGCTAGTGTGTGAGTAACCAGCCCCCAAATTCCAGTCAATATCTGGGAAATTAAAATCCCCCATTATAAGACTCTCTGATTTACTGGCCCACTCTATTTCCCTGTACAGTTCCTTATTATACTCATCAGAGTCATTAGGCCTATAGCACACTCCTACTCTCAATTTTGATCTCCCAATGCTTATGTCACACCAAACTGACTCAACACTGCACTGTCCAGCGATTTCGACTGGCTTCACTTCCTTGGTTTTTATGTGTTTCTTAACTAATAGCATAACCCCTCCCCCCCTTCCTATCCTGTCTATCCTTTGTGTAGACGTTGTACTCCCCAAATTGCAGTTCTGCATCCCTTATATCTCTGTGACACCACGTCTCTGATATCCCAACAATATCTGCTTTTGATGTTTTGAGCAATACCTCAAATTCATCAAATTTATTTACTAAACTCCTAGCATTGGTGTACACGCAAATATACATGCACCTGTTTCTATTCTTAGCTACCCTAACACAACCCATGGGTTTACTTGTACCGCAACGGCTCCCAGCAGTCTCTGAAATACCATGCATCTTGTTTTTCAGGCTTCTGCTCATTCTTATAGAAGCAGTGCAAGAATCTCTTTCACCTCTGCCAGTGGCTACTGTCAATCTATTGGTCTTTGTCTCCCCCCCCCCCAAGCTAGCAGTTTTCCGACCCACCTAACACTGCCTCGATAGGATGTGGTACTACTGAACCGATACAGAGAATGACAACAAGTTGGTGAGGGGAAGCAATGGGGGGGCTCCTACCGAAAAGGGCTTCTGTTTAGCAAATTGCAGCTTCTGGAGACTAGACACCTGCGAAGTGATCTGATTGCAGTGTTTGAGGCTTTAATTGGATTGAACGGCTCAATGTTTATGGGATTCTACCTCTTGTTCACACCACACCTATGTGGATACGCATTCAAATTGAGAATGAACTAGTCACTGGATGATTGATTGTTGGAACGAATTTACACCTTTTATTATTATTATGATTATTATCATTACCCATATGAAGGTTATAGGAAGCCTTTTGCTGCACCAGCCAAAAAAAAAAAAAAAATTCGAAATACCCAGAGGGAGAGAGAGAGAGAGAGAGAGAGAGAGAGAGAGAGAGAGAGAGAGAGAGAGAGAGAGAGAGAGATGAGCGGGTACGGCTAAGTAAGATACCGAGCTCAGGACCCTGACTGTAATAGTAATAGTAGTAATAGCAATAGCAATCGTGACATGTGAGGCAAGAAAGCAAACGTATGAGCTTATGTAGCATCAGCCAAGAAAAAAAAAATTCGCAACATTCCCTCTGAATGATAGTCCAGTTCCTCCTTATATTTATTTAACCTATCAACTTCCATAACTACAGATGGAAGTTTGTCCCAGCAATTAACCACCCACTGGCTAAAGGCAAATTTCCACAAATCTATTTCTAAAGCTGTCTTTCCTCAATTTGATGTCCCCTTAGGTTCGGAATCTGAACAAGTGGAAAAATCCCATCACAATTTAGCGTACTCAACCCAATCAAGGCCTTATACACCTCAATCAGATCACCTCGCAGGTGCCCAGTCTCCAGCGGCTGTAATTTGCAGAAATTAAGCCTCTCTTGGTAAGCGGATCCCCTCATTCCCATCACCAATTTTGTTGCCCTTCTCTGTACACGCTACATCCTTCCTAAAATGAGGCCTCAAGACCTGTACGCAGTACTCAAGGCGTGGCCTTACAATGCCTTATACAGAGGGACAATCACCTCCTTTTCCCCTGATAGCAAAATTCCTGTATATCATTCGCATTGTGCTCAAAAATTCATATCTGACTGCACAATCACTCCCAGGTGTTTTCCATTTTCTACACCCTTAAGTGTAGTACCACACAGTCGGTACGTTCTTCTGGGGTCACTTCTACCCATATGCAGTACTTTTCATTTGTCAATGTTAAACTTCAATTGCCACTTCTCAGCCCATCTTCCCAAATTTTCTAGATCCTGTTGCAGTAGCACACTGCCATTACTGTCATTAAGAACCCTGCCAATCTTTGTATCATCTGCAAACTTCGACACTAAGCCTGATATACCTTCATCAATATCATTGATAAATATACAAAACAACAGTGGACCCAAACCGAACCCTGTGAAAATCCACTTATAACATTAGTCCACGAAGAGCAGTGCCCATTGATTACCACCCTCTGTCTTCTCCCACTCAACCATCTTTTTATCCATTATAGCAACTTACCCTTAATACCATTCTACTCGAATTTGTACAGCAGACTTTCGTGCGCAACAGTGTCAAAAGCTTTCCTGAAATCCAAGCATACGATATCAAAATTATTTTTTTGCATACAGCTGCTTTGTAACCACATCATAATATCCAATCAAATTTGTCAGGAAGACTTTCCCTTAACAAACCCATGCTGTGTCTGAATTATTGCTGCAGTCTTGTCTAGATGATCTCACAATGTATTTCCATTATTTTACCCAGAACAGAAGTTAAACTAACAGGTTTGTAATTATTCTTGTCACCGTTCGATCCCCCTTTGTGAATTGGGAGTACATTTGCACATCTCCAGTTCGCGGGGACATCCCCTGAGTCCAAGTATGCTCTCATAATTATGACTAACGGTTTGCTTAGTTCCTTTACCGCTTCCTTTAATATAACTGGATAGATCACATTCACTCCAGGTGCCTTTCTTATGTTTAACTCCAACTATTTCTCCTCCACTTTGCTCCCAGTTATTACAAAATCGTTAAACACCTTGCTGCAATGTGATAACCTTCTGCCATTTTCAATCCTTAATAACTCTTAATGTGTGAATTTAGATGGAAAATACTCATTCTGTTTGTTTGCTATCTGAGCAGGATCATCAACTGTCGAACCATTGATATCAAGCGGACGAATCTGATTCTTACCCTTCCTTTTAGAGTTTATATAAGTTAAGAAATCCTTGCTGTTTTTCTAAGCATCCTTTGCCAAAGATTTCTCGTAAACTGCCTTCCCCTGCCTAATGTGCTTTGTGCTTTGATTACAGACTAGCTTTTATCTGCCATAGGCTTCTGTGTCGCCTTATAATTTATATGCATGCCATATATTTTTCTTCTCTGCCACGAGTTTCATTAGTTCCTTAAAAACCATTTAGGCCTCAACCTTGAACAATATTTCTTAATAGGTATGAAAAGTTTAGTAGTAGCCGTTTAGTTTCCACGATTAATTCCTTGAATGCTTCCCACTTAACATTTGCTCTTGGTGACAGTGGGTCCCACTTTACAGAATTTAAAAACTGTCTGAGACCACTTTTGTTTGCAGTAGTCACCTTTACCGAAGTAAAAACCCTTCCCTTTACCCGCAATGGTAATTATATTTTGAAGTAAATCCACGTCAGTACACTGTGTTTACTGCCACCTAGTGGTTCCTTTATCGGCAAATTGTTAATACAGGAATGATCACTGCTGATAATCAGATCAAGAGTACTACTCTCTGTGGTTGCCTCTCGAAAGTCATTCAAGCCTATTCTACCCAGATGTGAGCCCCTGAGTTATTGTAGAAGTTTATTGTTTAAAGAAATTCAAGGAAAACTAGACAAACTATTAGACGGAATGAACAGGCGAAATTGGAGGTGTCGTTTTATTTTCTTTGACTGGTGCTGTGTATTTCATTTTCCACTGCTGTATATGCTTGCATTCTTGCAACATTTGTCACTGCTAATGCTATTCCGAAACAAACGTAAGCTTGTTCTAGTTTTGTTTCCAGTGGCAATATGAAATCTCTACTTTGGTTCATTTATAAAAATTCCACTGTTTTTGATTCATGAAAATTCTACTGTATTTCATAAGGAACCCACTTTGCTATTCACTCTTCAGACACTCCAGCCGAATCATCTATGTTTGGACCGTTCGTTGTTTGTATCCAGGGCGTTTAAAAAACTTTTCCTAGTTATCTGTACAAATTTAACGCCACAGGCTCACATATGCTGAGTATGGGCTTGGCACACCCAGGGTCATGAGCTGAATAACATCATTCTGCTCTTTGTTGGTTATTGCCTTCTCTCTCTCTCTCTCTCTTTTAGGGTAACTGAGAAAAAAAACTTTTTTTTTCATGACTGGTGCAGCAAAAGCCCCAGGCTTCCTTCCATCGTTGGGCCAATAATGATAATAATAACATGAGGTATTAAACTTGAACGAGCTACGAAATTCACCAGTATGGTGCGTAAATTTTATCGTGATACAATATTACGACGCCTTATGCGAGGAACGGGAAATAAGTATTTACTCCCTTTTAAAACATGCCAGTTAAGGAGTTTTTTTAATAAGTAAGCACATTTTCTGTTTATACTCCGGCACGACAACCAAGTCAGTACAGTTTACAATAAATCGTCAATACAAATATTTCTCGTATTTAGTAGTAACGGGCTTGAACCCCGGTCCACTCAAGGAATGCGTGTAATGCACTCTCGCTGATGACCACTCGGCTACGTCGGGCTTTCTGGATGCGTTAGTATTACCATAGGCATATGATGCAAGAAAACAAGCTTATATAGCATCAGCCAAAAAAAAAAAAAAAAAAAAAACAAACAACCCTTACTATTTCATCCAACCACTCGCACCAAATATCTGTCTAGTTCTGGCTTGAATCTCTTTAAGTACCAACTTCTAAAACGACAGATGAAAGTTTGTTCCTTCAATCAACCATCTACTTGCTAAAGGCAAACTTCTGCACTTCTATTCTACAACTGTCTTTCCTCAATTTAACGTTATGCCCTCTCGGGGGATTATTCTGAGCAAGAGGAAGAATCCCATCAGCATTGAGCATGCTCAAACCTTCCAAGACTTTATATGACTCAAGCAGATCACCTCGCAGGTGCCTATTCTCCACACACTGTAATTTTCAACAATTAATCCTTTCATCCTAAAAGCAATCCTTTGTTCCATTCACTAATTGTATTTCCCTTCTCTGTACTCGTTTCAGCAGCTCTACATCCTTCTTAAACAATGCCTCCAGACCTGTTTAGAGTACTCAAGGTTTGGCCGGACTATTTTCTTATACAAGAGGATAATCAGCTGCTTATCCTGCTAGAAAAATTCCGGCATTCCTGACAAGACACCACTCTTGCAGACCGTCTCTATTTCTCAGAAAACTTCATATCTGCCTGCACAATTACCCTCAGCTCCTTTTCATTTCTACCACTCTCAGTGCAGTACCACACAGTTGATACATTACTCTGTGGTTACTGTTTCCTATATTCCGTACCTAACATTTGTCAAGGTTAAGCTTCAGTTGTCAACTCTGAACCCATCTGTTTAATTTTTCTGTTGCAGCAGCGTACTGTCCTTAGTGCCATTACCATCCCTGCCTTCTTTCGTATCGTCCGCAAACTTTGAAATTAAGCCTGATATACAATCATCAATATCATTAATAAAAAAAAAAACACAATGTAATAGCGTAGGTTAATTTAATTTATTATGGTACTCACCTTTTTATAATCTGCGTTGATGTTGGAATAAATCATGATGATAGGTTTGCTTGTAAATCTGATTAAGAAAATTTGATTTCAATTAATCAAACAAACTATTATCACAGTCCAAAATAATATTAACAACCCACCCAAACACATTTCCAATAATAATTTACGTATTATCTTCCCTTACCATAGTAATTTTGCCAACCAATTCCGCCGTTTATTCAAAGGAACCGATATCATTCATTCTCATCTTATAATACATTCTCATCTTACATTTTCATCTTATAATAAACTAGGTTCATTATTCAGCTCATATAAAGATACACAAAATTATCACATTTGTGACATGAATAATATCATCTACTTAATAGAATGCCAAGATAACTGTAACGCTTGCTACATTGGTGGCACCACACAAAATACAGTTCTACCAAAACATCAAACTCACGTGCGTACTAACACTACAATAACTTTAGGAAGGGACAGTCCAATACCGAATTAGCAACACAAGTTAAATCCCACAACCACACCTCCCCCTTTCTAGATTCAGCCATTCCTATTATCAAATTAAAATCCAGTTTTAAAATTTTCCAATATGAAGCCCTAGTTATAGAATGGTTTCGCCGCCATTCCACTCTCCAAGTATTAAATTCCAAACTACCCTATAACATAACACCGGTCTGGAATCTCATGCACCTGAAATTCCCACATGTATCCAGGAGCATCACGGGAACTTAGTCTTCTTAAATATTAGCATTAGCATTAGTAGAGGCATTGTCAAGGACACTACTGACACTATGCTGCTGCAACAGGATCTGGAAAGGTTGAGCAGATGGGCTGAGAGGTGGAAAATGAAGTTTAACATTGACAAATGTAAAGTACTACACATGGGAAACAGTAACCCCAGAGCAACGTATCAACTCTGTGGTACTACACTGACAGTGGTATAGAATGAAAGGGACTTGGGGTGGTTGTGCAGGCAGATATGAAGTTCTCTGAGCAGTGCAGACGGGCTGCAAGAGTAGCTCATGGAGTATTGTCAATGATATACAGGAATTTTTCCAGCAGGGATAAGGAGGTGATTATTCCCTTGTATAAGGCAATGGTCAGGCCAAACCTAGAGTACTGTATACAGGTCCGGAGGCCTCATTTCAAGAAGGATGTAGAGCTGCTGGAACGAGTACAGAGAGGGGCAACAAGATTAGTGAATGGAACAAAGGGGTGTTCTTACGAAGAAAGGCTTAAGTTTTGCAAATTACAGTGTCTGGAGACTAGGCACCAGCGAGGTGATCTGATAGAGGTGTATAAAGCCTTGAATGGTTTGAGCATGCGCAATGCTGATGGGATTCTTCCTCTAGCTCAGAATAATCACCTGAGAGGGCATAAATTCAAATTGAGGAAAGACAGATGTAGGATAGACGTGCGGAAATTTGCCTTTAGCCAGCGGGTGGTTGGTTGGTGGAACAGACTTCCATCCCTTGTAGTGGAGGTTGATAGCCTAAATAAGTTTAAGGCTCAGCTAGACAGGTATTTTGAACGAACAGAGGGGTGAAGTGGAAGTGGGTTTTTTTTTTTGGCTGATGCTGCATAAGCTTGCTTTCTTGCATCAAATGCCTCTACTAATGCTATATTAGAATAAATACACGCGTTTACTCTCATTCTACCATGGCCAACTGAAGACGTATAAAACGAAAGCCACTTGTTATGGCTATTGGCCTTCTGTTTCCAACTATATAACTTCAATTGTTTTTAATTTCAACATTGACAACGAAGGACGAAGGCGTGCACTTCTACTTCCTTGGGCATATTTTAATTCTGTTTTTAAATCCTAACTTATTCACGCTAACTTAAATTTAAAATTATCATCCAATTTATTCCAACATCAACGCAGATTATAAAAAGGTGAGTACCATAATAAATTAAATTAAGCAACGCTATTATATTGTGTCAGTTATAAATGGTACTTTAAGAGATCTACAATTTTCGAATTGTAAAAAAAAAAAAAAATACAATGGACCGAACACTGAACCCTGTGTGATTCCTCCATTAACATTAGTCCATGAATAGCAGTGTCCATTGATTACCACTCTCTGTTTTCTCCCACTCAACTGTCCCTTTATTCATAGTAGCAATTTGCTTCTAATGCCACACTGCTCCAATTTGTTCAGCAGTGTGCAACAGTATCCAAAGCCTACATAATTTCGGAATATATGTTATCAAAATTATTCTTTGTATTCCCTTTGTGATCACATCATAATATCCAATCAAATTGGCCAAAGAAACTACCCCTTATCAAACCCATGCTGTGTTCGAGCTATGACTGACGTCTTTTCTAGATGATCCTGCAGTGCTTCTTTAATCAGTGCCTTCATTAATTTCCCTGGAACAGAAGTTAAACTAACATGTCTCAAATTATTTTTGTCGCCCTTTGATCTGCTTTGTTAATTGGGGTCACATTTGCACGTTTCCTGTTCATGGGTACCTACCCTGAATCCAATGATGCTATCATTATTATGGCTAAGGGTTTGCTTAATTCCTTTGCTGCCTGCTTTAATATAACTGGATAAATCCCATCCACCTCAGGTGCTTTTCATATGTTTATTTTTAACAATTTCTTTTCCAGTTTACTCTCAGTTATTAGAAAATCATATATCTCCCTGATAGAATTTAATTTACCTTCGGCATTCCCCTCCCTGAATAACTCTTCATGTGCGAATGTACATGCAAAATAAGCATTTAGTTTGTTGGCTACCTGAGCACGATCATCAACCGGATCATCTAGAGTTTACATTAGTAAAGAACTTTTTACTGTTTTCTTTGCATCCTTTGCAAAATATTTCTTGTAATCTGCCTTTGTCTGCCTATCCTCTGTTGTGACTTGCATTACTGGTAATTCTAATAAGTTAATCTGTATTTATTTCTGTTTCTTGCTTCATTGGTTACTAAACTATAGCCACGAATATAGGTAATGAAATTGTGCTAGAGAATGTTGAGAGCTGATCTATTTTAAAATTTTTTAATTGGAAGCCAAAGAAGCAAAACTATCCTCGAAACGATGAATGCTGTATATTGTGAAAATTACCATAATATCCGAATATGAAAAATTGGAAATGGCAGTTTAGGTACGAGCGAGAAAATGTACCTATACCCACGAGAAATTAAACCCATCTCAATCATTGAGCCTGCCTTCGTGGCTAAAGTGGAACAGGTAGTTCTTGACGACAGACTTCTGAACAAAATTTTATTTAACAAATGAAGTGAACATTATTCATGCATCTGTTTGTCTTCTGTTACTGTAATGAACTCATCCTTTTTGATTAGTACTCAAAAGGCAACAGCTACGCTGAGGAGTGCAATAGAAACCTCCAGAGAAAGTTAGGAGAGGCTATTAAGCGGAAGAGATGAGGGAATCTTCCAAAAGGCGTCAACCTCCTAGCCGACAATACTTCTGAGTATAAGGCTGCTCTTGCAGTGAACTTTGCAACCAGATGTGAAACCTCCATATAAAAGATTTCTGACTAATTAAGCGGTTATTATAATGAAGCAGTAGCTTATTTTTCTTTTCAAAGTGACAGGTTCTATTCAAGAGGCCTGAAAGAGCTTATCCATAGATGGTTTTATGTGTAGCTCTGAAGAGAGCTACGTAGAGAAGTAGGAATTTGTCTGCGAAGTTTAAAGCTTCTTACTCAAATATTACGGTTTTCTGTTTGCTTGATAAAAATTCCGATTTTCCGGGAGAAAAACCATTCTACCCATCCCTGAGATTGACTAACTCAGCCACGTTGTTAAAAAGGCACATAAAATATTTTCTGTCATGGACAGGATTCGAACTCAGGTCTTTTTCACCCTGTGTCGGGAGGACGGCATTCCTAAAATCCACGAGGGTCTCTTTTTACGTAATTGCATAAAAATAATATGCAGTAAAGTAATACCGATAGGTGTCACTTACTTCTAATCCCGCCAGTTACGAACACATGTACTGGATTGTTTTGTGATATTTTTAGGTTATACAGTACCGAATTTTGAGAAACGATGGTTTTGCATAATTCTGGCAGATATAAACGAGAAAAAAAATTTGAAAAAGAATCTGGTGCTGCTGGGTAATGATTGCGGTTTTGTATAATGCTTTTAATCTGTATATAGATGTGCTTTGATTACTGAGAGCTATTAAATGCTCAATAATTCCTATATTCTATTATATTATAAATCAACAGGGATTACCTTTATTTTAGATATAGGAAGCTTCTTTTCCAACTCTCCTAGTCCAACTCGCTAATAATTCTTGGTTCTGACAGTGGGGAAGATGTCCCACCTACTTTACAAAATATATATCGCCATCCTCAAGAATTATTAGCGAGTTGGAAAAGAAGCTTCCTATATCTAAAATAAAGGTAATCCCTGTTGATTTATAATATAATAAATGTGCTTATATCCAGCGTTGGTCATAGCTTTAGTGGTACCGATGCGAAAATTGATGTTGGGAAAAGGAAAAATTATGAAATTAAGGTCCCCTGTAAACGATTACATATACCCATATTTATCTTGTCTGTAAATTGCGTGTGTTCTTTGGTCGATTTGTCTGTTTGCTGGACGAAAAAAAACCAGTTTCCCAGGGAAAAATCTTGCTATCTATGCCTGAGACCCCCCCAACTCAGCCACGGAGTGAAAAAAGCCCACTAAGGTTCCTCGTGTCATCGACGGGATTCGAACCCGGGCCTTTTCCACCCGGTGTAGGGAGGACCGTGATGATACCATTGTGCTATATGCGCAGACTGGGAAAAGGACATGTTCATGTCAGACGAAATCGACCATTCAAGTTTTCAAAACAGCATAATTTTCACTGACTCCCGTAGTTCCATGATGGTAATACAAAATATCAGTTCTAACAAACGTCCACTACAACGGCAGATTCAATACAAAGTATCAAAACTCCTTTAACAACGTCGTAACATTAGATTTTGCTGGATCCCAAGTCATGTCTGAATACGTGGTAACAAGCAAGCAGACAGAGCTGCCAAAGAAGCCAACAACAATATTTCTGCATCAGAATATATTCCTTTCTCAGACTACAAACATGTTATTAATCACAGTGGGATACATCACTGGCAGCAGCAATGGCAAGTACTTACCACTAACAAATTGCATCAGATTAAAAGATTACTCCAACCATGGAAATCCAGCATTCAGAAAAATAGACGCGATGAAGTGATACTTGCTAGGTTAAGGATAGGACACACGTATTTCAGTCACTCTTATCTTTTGTGAGGAGAGGATCTCCCCTATGCCCCATCTGTTACACACAACAAACAGTAGAACATGTACTGATTACTTGTCCAGCTTTTGCAGATGAGCGCCGAAACTCCTTCAAAGAGCTAAACAAACATGACTCCCTCACTCTCAAAACCATACTGGAAGATAGAAAAAATATAGCAGATGTTTTTCAGTTCCTCAAGAAAATAAATTACTATAATAAAATATAAAACTAAATATTATCTCTAAAGCAAGCTATAGTCATTCTCTGTTACTCTTGGAAATTATTAGCAGCAATATATGAATTAGAACAAAACCATTATATAAAATCTTACAGGCGCATTTTAACTGCAGTAGCTCTTGCGCCAAGAATTCTTAAATCAAATCAAATCGTGTTAGACGCCACCTTGGATTTCTCCCATCTCCGCACCGGGAAAAGGACAGCTCGGATTATTATTATTGTTGTGATTAGCCATATGGCGCAAGGAAGCCTGAGGCTTATGCTACACCAGCCAAAAAAGTTTCTGAATTACTTTAAGAGAGAGAGAGAGAGAGAGAGAGATAGAGAGAAAAGTAGAAGGGAATCACCAAGAAAGTTAAGAATGATGATATCTAGCTCAGGACCCTGGGTGTGCCAAGCCCATACTCACTAGATGAGTCCCTGGGGTTGATTTTATGGTTCTTTTTAGTTGGAGGGAGGATTGGGTGCAGTAAATGCAGTTTCAGTTCCCTTGTCTTCTTTTCTTCCAAAAAAAAAAAAAAAAAATCTACTGTTCTCCAAAACTTCAGTTATTCTAATATCCACTTTGAAGAATTGAAGCTTTTGAGAGATGTGGGTGTAGAGGAGGCTTGAAAGGGTGATAAGGGCAGGCAGGGTCAGAAATGTGGAAATATCAAGGAAGGTAGGAGAAATATAAAAGCTAAGAAAAAAAAAAAAAAAAAAAAACTAGATTGGACTCTGATGGGGAGAGTTTGCTAAGAGATGCAATTGAAGAGAAAGTGATGAGGAAGGAAGAGGATGGGAATATTGGATGATTTGATAGAGGCTGATAGTTCTGCAGTTATGGAACTGCCATGTTGCGGAGAACTTATGATGGTGATACAAAAATTAACAACAAAGCATGCTTTGTAAGACTTTTTAACAATGTATTCACTATACCCAGTTATCTTTCACCTGATTTTGAGTAATCATGGTTAGTTGTTTAATTATGATATTCCACATATTCCCAGACCACATAAATGAATGCAGGATTTATGTAGTCTGGCCATGGTGCACATATTTTTAAAGGACTTAAAACTGTGTGGGGGGGGGTCCTGTACTAACAGTAATCAAATTGGTTTGAGACTTCCCACAGCCCCTGGAACCATGGAGAATATCTACCACTGCATTCCAGTAAACCTGGCTAATAGGGATTACCCATGTTTATAAATATATCAATTAATATAAATGATTTTATTATATTTTTAAGTATAAATTATTCTTAATTATTCTTCTTTGAATCATTTAGCATTAGCATTAGTAGAGGCATATGATGCAAGAAAGCAAGCTTATTCAGCATCAGCCAAAAAAAAAAAAAAAAACACACCACTCCCGTTTCACCCCTCCGTTCGTTCGAAATACCTGTCCAGTTGAGCCTTAAATTTGTTTAGGCTATCAACTTCAACAACAAATGATGGAAGTCGGTTCCACCAACCAACTACCCGCTGGCCAAAGGCAAATTTCCGCACATCTATCCGACGTCCGTCCTTCCTCAATTTGAATTTATGCCCACTGAGGTGATTATTCTGAGCAAGAGGAAGAATCCCATTGGCATTGAGCACGCTCAAACCATTCAAAGCCTTATACACCTCTATCAGATCACCTCGCCGGTGCCTAGTCTCCAGACTCTGTAATTTGCAAAACTTAAGCCTTTCTTCGTAAGAGCAACCCTTTGTTCCATTCACTAATCTTGTTGCCCTTCTCTGTATCCGTTCCAGCAGCTCTACATCCTTCTTGAAATGAGGCTTCCAGACCTGTATACAGTACTCAAGATGTGGCCTAACCATTGCCTTATACAAGGGAATAATCACCTCCTTATCCCTGCTAAAAAAATTCCTGTATATCATTGACAAGACACCATGAGCTACTCTTGCAGCTCGTCTGCACTGCTCAGAGAACTTCATATCTGCCTGCACAATTACCCCCAGGTCCTTTTCATTCTCCACCACTGTCAGTGTAGTACCGCAGAGTTGATACGTTGCTCTGGGGTTACTGTTTCCCATATGTAGTACTTTACATTTGTCAATGTTAAACTTCATTTGCTACCTCTCAGCCCATCTGTTCAACCTTTCCAGATCCTGTTGCAGCAGCATAGCATCAGTAGTGTCCTTAACAACCCTGCCAACCTTTGTATCATCTGCAAACTTGGACATTAAACTTGATATACCATCATCAATATCATTCATAAACACCGAAAACAACAACGGACCCAACACTGAACCCTGAGGGACACCCACTAATAACATTACTGTCCACGATGAGCAGTGTCCATTGATTACCACTCTGTCTTCTCCCCCTCAACCACCCCTTTATCGATAGAAGCAATTTGCCTTCAATGCCACACTGCTCCAATTTGTACATCAGTGTTCCATGTGCAACAGTATCAAAATCCAGTTCTTTTGTGACTGCATCATAGTATCCAATCAAATTGGTCAGGCAAGACCTGCCCTTAACAAAATCATGCTGCGTCTGAGCTATAACTGAATTCTTGTCTAGATGATCCTGCAGTGCTTCTTTAACCAGTGCCTCCATTAATTTTCCTGGAACAGAAGTTAAACTAACAGGTCTATAATTACGTGTGTCAGCCTTTGATCCTCCTTTGTGAATTGGGGTTACATTTGCACATCTCCAGTCTATGGGTACCTCCCCTGAGTCCAAAGGAGCTCTCATAAGTATGGCTAGGGGTTTGCTTACTTCCTTTGCTGCCTCCTTTAATATAACTGGATAGATCCCATCTACCCCAGGTGCCTTTTTATGTTTATCCTCAACAATCTCTCCTCCACTTTCCTCTCAGTTATTACAAAATCATCTAGCTCACTACCAATGTCTACTTTACCTACGTCATTCCCCTTCCTGAATAACTCCTCATGCGTGAATGTAGATGCAAAATACTCGTTTAGATTGTTACCCACCTGAGCAGGATCCTCAACTGTTGAACCATCAATATCCAGTGGACCAATCTGATTCATCCCTTTCCTTCTTGAGTTTAAATAGGTAAAGAACTCTTTTCTGTTTTTATTTGCATCCTTTGCCAAAGATTTTTCGTAGTCTGCCTTTGCCTGCCTAATCTCCTTTGTGACTTGGTTACAGACCAACTTATATCTATCATAGGCTTCCATGTCGCCCATTAATTTGTATGTATTCCATGCATTTTTCTTCTTTGCCACATGTCTCATTAGTTCATCTGACAACCATTTAGGCCTAAATCTTGAACAATATTTCTTAGTTGGTATGTAAAGCCTGGTAGCTTCCAAGATTAGTTCCTTGAATGCTTCCCATTTTGAGTTTGCTGTTGGTAACATCATCAGTTGGTCCCACTGTATAGAATTTAAATACTGTCTCAGACCATCATAGTCGCCTTTACGAAAACAAAAACCCTTCCCTTTACCTCTGATGGTAGTTACCTCCATTTGACCAGTACTAATACTAATGATTATTATGTTCAATTTATATTATTAGAAAGTTCTGTTTTATGAATCACTGTTAACTTATATAGTACGTGCCACTTCCAGTCACAGTGGTTAGGAGCTTTTGTTAAATTGAGTGGCTCCTTTTTTTTACTCTCCATTTAGGAGATAAATCTGAATAGATTGAGTACAGGAGGCAGATGAATACATAAATGAGGAATGGAATTTAGTATTACAAGGGAAGAGGATCCCAGCTACAGGCTGGTGAAAGTTGACACCAGTTAAGTTGATTCCCTTTGAGATTTTGAATGGGATAAATGAAATTGTTATTAAGCAGAAGTTGTTGAGTTGTTTAATATGGAATGATAATACCTTTCTCCTGCATTGATTGAATGCTGGCAGTGTAGTAAATAAATTTCATGAAGTACCGGTTAAGTCATGAAATATAGACATTACAGGGATATCAGAAAAGTGGTGCTACTCAGACATTGGGGATGCAGAACATGAATATGGGGCATACAGGCTAAACAGAAAGGACATCTATTTATTTTTGTATGTGATTTCAAAGGGGAACCTTCAAACTCACCACATGAATTTATAGTTAAGCATAGCTGAGCCAGTTGCTGTGAGTATCATAGGAACTGTAGTGTTGGCAATTATGCTGTGCTGCAGTCACTTGCTATCATCCTTGCAGTGGGGAGGTAGGCCAATTATCAGTTTGTGGGTTTGTTTTAATAAATTTAAGAAAGGATTAGACAAATTATTAGAAGGGATGTACAAATGTTTTTCATTTTTTTTTTTTTTTTGGCTAATGCTGTATAAGTTAGCTTCTTTGCATCATATGCTAGCACTAATTTGGGTAAATTGTTGAGGAGGTTCAGTGTCACTCTATGAGCATCTAGTACAGCTTGAGTATTTTTGGTTTTTCTAATTTAATGCCACCATATGAAAGAGGGAGGGGAGGAGTGGGAGGTTTGGCTGTAAGTGAAGGAAGATTCTCAGATGCCCCAGAATAATGGCTTGTGATTTATTCCTATTATTAGTGGTAGTAGCAGCAGATGATGCAAGAAAGCAAGCTTATACAGAATCAGCCAAAAAAAAAAAAAAAAAAAAAAAACCCAAAAAAACACCCACCTCATTTGGCCATTCCCTCTAATAATGTCTATTTCTTCCTTAAATTTATTCAAACTTCCACAATACCAAATTGTTGTTTGTTCCAAGAATTGCTTACTTTCTGGACGAAAGCAATCCTACAGCCAACTTTTTTTTTCAGTTTGTTCCCTTGTGTGTGTTTGTGTTGTCCAGGAAAGAGTAAGAGCTAGAGGTATTTTTGTCATTGATTCATCATCTAGTGAAGATACCATTCTACATCCATTGAAGATGTTATTAGTGGTCTGAGAGAATCTGTTTGATGTTTGTGGGTGATATCAAGTTCCTAGATTTGGGCATCATAGAATTCAATGGGATATACTGTACAATGCATTAGTTATACATATTGATGATTTGAAGGTTGCTTATTTATAAAAATATTTCAAGTGTCTGTAACTAGTATAAAGATTAGTTCCTTGAAAGATTAGTATAAAGTTCTTGCAACAACCAGTTTGCTGGGTAAAACATAAGCAAATAAATCAAACTCATAAACAGTAATATCAGAGTCTTCACAAAGCAGTAAATTGTAAAATACAAAACAGTTAAAGTAATAAAGAAATATTCTAATAAAAAAACATGCACACATTAAAATTGTATAGTAGCTTTTGGAATTCTATACTTTTAGCTGTATGCTCTTTTATTATCTCTCTCTCTTAAGTGAAGAGACCAGGTGGCTCACCTTAGTAGTTAGGAGCAAGTGAAACAAGCAGAGTTGGTACTGTCAGTAATGTCCTTCTGTTCTGCAATATGGTTCTTGAGCCTTCCATGGGCATTGTTGTCAGTTGACATCTGTAATTCCCCCATAGGGGATGGAGGAATTACAGGGCGGGGGGAAATTCAAACCTTAACCATAATTATGAGAGCTTCCTTGTACTTGAGAGGTCCTCCATGGACTGCAAATGTGACCCCAATTCACATAGGAGGATCAAAGGGTGACATGAGTAATTACAGACCTGTTAGTTTAATTTCTGTTCTAGGGAAATTAATGGAGGCACTGGTTAAAGAACCACTGCATGATCATCTAGACAAGACTGCAGTTATAGTTCAGACACAGAATGGATTTGTTAAGGGAAAAGCTTGTCTGACCAATTTTATTGGATACTGTGATGTGGTCACAAAGGAACTGAATGCAAAAAATAATTTTGATATCATATACTTGTGATTTTAGGAAAGCTTTTGATACTGTTGCACATGGAAGACTACTGTAAAAATTGGAGCAGATGGCATTAAGGGCAAATTGCTGCTATTGATAAAGGAATGGTTGAATGGGAGAAGACAGTGTTAATCAATGGACACTGTTCTTCATGAATGTATTAATGGAGTGCCCTAGGGTTCAGTGTTGGTCTATTGTTGTTTTCTGAATTTATTAATGATATTGATGAAGGTATATCAGGTTTAATGTCCAAGTTTGCAAACAATATGAAAGTGGGTAGGGTTGTTAATAACAGTAAGGACGGTATGCTACTGCAACAGGATCTAAAAAAGTTGAGCAAATGGGCTGAGAGCTGGCAACTGAAGTTGAACATTGACAAATGCAAAGCTGCATATGGGTAGCAGTAACCCCCAGAGTAACATACCAACTGTGTGGCACTATACTGAAGGTATTGGAGAATGAAAAAGACCAGGGGGGGGGTGATTCTGCAGTCAGATCTGAAGTTTTCTGAGCAGTGCAGACAGTTTGCAAGATCAGCTCATTGTGTCTTGTCAATGATATTCAGGAATATTTCTAGCAGGGATAAGGAGATGATTATGCCCCTGTATAAGGCTATGGTCATGCCACACCTCGAGTACTGTATACAGGTCTGGAGGTGTCATTTTAGGAAAGATGTAGAGCTTCTAAAATGAGTACAGAGAAGGGCAACAAGATTGGTGAATGGAACAAAGGGTTGCTCTTACAGAGAAAGGTTTAAGTTCTGCAAATTGCAGTGTCTGGAGACTAGGCACCTTCCATGTGATCTGATTGAGGTATATAAGGACTTGAATGGTTTTAGAATGCTGATGGGATTCTACTCCACCCCAAGATTAATTACCTGAGGGGACATAAATTCAAATTGTGAAAAGACAGTTATAGAACAGATATGAAGAAATTCGCCTTTAGCCAGTGGGATTGCTGGAACAAATTTCCATCTGTTGTTCTTGAAGTTGACAGCTTAAATAAATTCAGAACAGAACTAGACAAACATTTGGAGTGAATGGATGGGTGAAATAGGAATGGTTTTTTTTGGCTGATGCTGTATAAGCTTGCTTTCTTGCATCATGTGCCCCAGCTAGTGCTAATGTTAAAGGCATATTTTTGCACATCCATTCCATAACTATCTTTTGCTTCATTTGAATTTACGCCTGCTCATGTGTGTAGTCTGAGCAAGAGGAAGAATTCCATCAGCATTGAGCTTGCTTAATCCATTCAAAGCCTTAAACACCTCAATCGCCTCGCAGGTGCTTAGTCTCCAGACACTGCACTTTGCAGACCTGAAGCCTTTCTTGGTAAGATCACCCCTTTTGCCCCCTCACCAAATTTTGGTTCTCTTCTGTGTACCTGCTCCAGCTGCTCTACATCTTTCCAAAAATGAGGTCTCCAGACCTTATAGGATGGAATAATTACCTCCTTATCTCTGCCAGCAAAATTTCTGTATATCATTGACCAAACTCTATGTGCTATCCTGGTAGTCTTTCTGCACTGGTCATAGAATATCATATCTGACTGCATAATTGCTCTCAGCTCTTTTTCATTTTTTCACTATGCTGAGTTTAATAGCACATATGTGAAGTGTTCCAGCCAATTTCCATTTGCCAAGAGTGTGCACCAGGGTGAATGTCAGAGGCTCACAAAACATTACGAATGTAGTGTAAACTATTTAAATACCAGCATGTAATTCTGGGAACTTTGAATATACTACATATGCTACATATTTGCATATGCATTAGCAAGGTGATGCCACCATTTTTTGAATTCCTCTTGTATTCCCCAGAAAAAATAACATTTGTACTTGAATTGGTAATAGGTTTCATTTTGTTAGTGTCTTGGTCTGTATTGTGATGTTCTTTTGATCCACTACTTTAAGCGCTATTAAGATATTGAAAATATGTCGGCTAAGACAAAGAAAGAGTATAGCACACTAATAGCAACAAAAGCATACCAAAAATACATTAATATCTACTGTTAACTAATTTAAAAAATTTAACTAATCTAAACTTGCTAAAAATACTGGTTTTCTAGAAGAGCATTGAAAAGTTTAGGGAAGCTACTTGGATGGCTGAAATGCAGTTCCTGAGTGTTGTGTTCTGACTGCTGGACATCTATTAAAAGACCAATTTTTAATTTCCAAAAGTTGGCAGGCATGCACATTTGGTATTAAGGTTACATAAATTATATACAGTATTGGGAAAAGGTGACTCTCTAAATAGTTCTGAGAGAATGTTTGTAAGGATGTCAAATTTTATTGAAAAGTGCTTTTACATTGGCTAATAATTGAACTCTGTATTATTCTTGAGTCTGTATATAATTCATTATTTACCTCTTTGTTGCTGACAATTTTTTCCAGAATTTTCATTTTAGTGATAAATAAAGTAATATGTCATTGGATTGCCTCTGTTAATTATAATGTTGATATTAGGTAAAGAAAAATAAAATTATGTGTACTGAATTACTTTAATATATTGAAATTGTTTCATTGTATTAATGTACTCCTATAAGTTAGTTTAATTAAAGTTAACACTATAAGAACAGGTTTAGGCACAGATACCTAAATCCATATTCTTAGGTAGCATTAAGGTTTGAATGATTTTCCTTACTGTAATGATATAATCCTGTTTAGTATTTCATTATAATAGAAATAAAATTTGTTAATATATTAAGTGCTCTCAAATTTTGCAGTAAAGAAGATACTTCTGAGAGAAGAATACAACAGTCTTTATTTAATGATGAGATCGATGCTAAATTTGGATTTCAGCGGTACAAGGAGTCTGGTGAAAAAGTAGGATGGCTATATAATATGCATCCTGTAAGTAAATTAATGTTTGAAAACCATCGTTTTTGAAATGATTAATTTCAGCATAGCTGACCTATAACCCCTGGGGCTCACATCTGGTGAGTGGGCTTGGCAAACCCAGGGTCCTGAGCTGAATATCATCATTCTTTTCTTTCTTGGTGATTCCTTTTTGCTTCTCTCTCTCTCTCTTTCTCTCTCTCTCTCTTTCTCTCTCTCTCTCTCTTTCTCTCTCTCTCTCTTTCTCTCTCTCTCTCTATCTCTCTCTCTCTCTCTCTCTCTCTCTCAGGGTAGCTCAGGAATGTTTTTGGCTGGTGCAGCATAAGCCTCAGGCTTCCTTGCACCATATGGCTAATAATATGAGAATGTTGGCAGGCATGGCAGGTTTTTGAAATTTATTAATTTCAGCATAGCTAACATATGAGATCTTAGTTTGAGTTTGAAATTATGGCTGACCAAACACAAGTCTTTCTTAATGAACTAAACCATTGAAAATTATGTGAAACACTTTTCTATGGAGTCCTGCATGATAGTATAATGGTTTTGTCACTTGTTTGGAGAGGTTTGGGTTCAATTCCCATCGGCGATTGGAAGAATTTCTGAAGTCCCCTTCAATCAAGGGGCTGTAATTAGTTGATCTCAGGCATAGGGTGTAAGGTTTCCCCTGTGGTTATTCTGCTTTTCAGCCTGCACAGCATGTAAATTAGTATTGAAACTTGTTTTTCAGCCTGCACAGAGTGCAAATCAAAACCCATAAGCACACATTTCTACTGACAATACCCATTGGTGCAGTATGGTCTAAATCAGTGCTTCTCAAACTTTTTTGGATCACTGCCCCCTAAAAAAAAGCCCTCGCCAGTGCTTTTTTTTAGCCCACCAATATAAAGTGAAGCTAAATAACTGAAATGAATATTTGTCTGTTTGCCTCCAAAAACGTAAATGCAGCCCTGCATGTATGTGTGAATTATAAAGAAAACTATTTACTGCACTTTATTCCTTCTTCGTAAAAAATTACAATTACATAAATAAAGTCAGTTATAGTCACTTAAATTAAGTTATAAAAATTAAAGTTAATTACATAAATAAGTCATGATATTAATGGAAATAGTTAATTATATTTTAATATTTAATGCGATGGATGAGCTTGGTGGAGATTTATTAGCTTATCAATATTAGGTTTAATATCTGTAAGCAGAAGTCGTAAATCGCCACGTTTAACAACATCCAGACAATTTCTTTGTTTTGTCAGCAATTGAGATACAGCACTGAAACTGGGTCCGACTAGATATGATGGAAAAGAAATAAGTAATTTTTTTACAATTCCCCACAATGCTGGATAATGGTCAGGGATTTTCTTTTGTAACAAAAATTCCTGATATGAATTTTGAAATTTTGGCTTCAGTTAAACTTCATTTTGTAACTCAATCAATTCTTCTACAAAACATTTACTATCGTCATTATTTAAAAAAGGATTTATAACCCAATCTGGAATTTTCAAATTATGGAGATCTTCGAACCTTTCCTGCATATCTCTGTGCAACATTTCTAGATGATTACAAAAACTTAGTAGAGTTTCATCAGCTATTTTTTCTTTTTTCTCTATTTCCAACAGATTTGGAAACTGATACAATTCACATCATTCTACGTTGCACATAAAAAGCTTTAATTTTGAAATAAATGCTGAAATTTGAGTTTTCGCTTTAATAAGAGTTACATCTTGTCCTTGTAAATGTAAGTTCATTGAGTTGAATCTAGTAAATATATCTGCAAGATAAGCAATATCAGTTTTCATTTTCTTGAGATCATTACTAAGGTCGTTGTTCCTATCTTCAAAACACTCGACAACAATATCAATATCGAGTTCATAAAATCTGTTGAGACAGTTGCCTTTTGACAGCCACCGAACCGCGGAGTGAAGTAGAAATCGTTCAAAATCTTCATTGTTTGATCACAAAGCTTTCGAAATATACGATCGTTCAAAGAATGTGCTTTAATTTTGTTTATAGTAGTAATAACAGTTTGTAGAGAATTGTGCAGTTGATCACCAAGTTTTTTTCGCAACTAAATGCTGACGGTGAATGGCACAATGAACAGTAATAATATTTGGCACAGCATTTTTTAAATAAGCCATAAACCCTTGTAACAGCCAATCATTGATGGTGCTCCCTCCGCCCCCTTTCATACATATTGCCCCCACCCCATCACCCCCTTTCATACCTATCGCCCCCATGGATAATTCAACTCCCCCAGGGGGCGATATTGCCCACTTTGAGAAGCACTGGTCTAAATTGTTGATGTGCCTAAACCAAACAACACCAAAAGGAGGCTTCAAGTGGTGAAACCCATGTTTAGTCTCTAGAGCAAAGTTTCCGGCATCCCCCTTCCTCCCCCCATACCTCTTCAACCCATGCACGGTACTAAGTACTATAGGTTTTGATACCTTTCGTGTTTGGGGTTTTCATAAAAAAAAAAAAAAAAAAAAACCAATCTTGCAGCAAAAAAAAAAAAGAAAATAAGCAAATGTATCTATATCTTTTATTAATTAATTTATTTTTTATTTTTCATGCAATGATATATTGGTATCATGGATTCTTGAATGGATATTATTAGGTTTAGATTATTCAGTTATATTTTTTTTATCCAAATTTGTCCATCATCAGACACCTTCTGTTTCATTTGTTGAGATGTTTGGAAGCAATTCACAACTTTTAAGATGGATCATATTTCGATGATTACCATATCAGAAGGTAGTACTGATGTGAAATGGGCTAGTGTTTGTGGAGCAGATAGAATTTATAAATATCTTTAGTCCATTCCCATTGTTTTTCACAGTAATGCTTAATGTGAGCATATTCTGTCATTTCAAAATCTAAAACAGAATTCAAGAAGTCATTTCTGCCAAAAATAAAATTATTTGTTTCACATGTAAAATTTGAAAATGGACATTACTACAGGCCTGTCAAAATGGGTAGTATTATAGACTGAAAATGTACTATGGGTTGCTTGTCTTTTGAATCACTCTACAGGGAGAGTGATTCAAAAGACAAGCAGCCTATAGCATATTTTTAGTTTTGTTTCAGTTATTATTATAAATATAATTCAACAAGTTTTGTTATTATAAATATAATTCAACAAGTTGACAACAAGTTTTATTTCTATTATTATTGTTGTTGTAAACAATTTTATAATTATGTTTATAGTATTAGTAGTGGTAATTGACACAAGGAAGCTAGTACATATGTAACATTTCCAAAAAAAAAAAAAAAAACAGCCCAACTACCCACTTTATCTGCACATCCCCTCTAAAAATTTTTCTAATCCTTCCTTGCATTTATTCAACACCAGATCAAAGTTTGTTACAACAAGCAGTTACTTTCTGGTTGAAGCAAATTTTCACACATATAGCCAGGAATCATCCCTTTTTAATTTGTATTTATATCTCCTTATGTGTGTTATCTGAGAAACAGTAAGAATGCCATGAACATTTAGTTTATTCAACCCATTTAAGCCTTTAATACTTGAATCAGGTCCTTGGTGCTTAGTGTCCCAGTACTGCAATTTGCAGAAATGAACTTTTTTGGTAAGAGTGCCTTTTTATGGTTAATCATGTTGCTCCTCTCTGCCCACGTTCTAACAGATTCATTTTTTTTAAAATGAGGCTTACAGACCTGTATACAGTACTCAAGATGTGGCCTAATTATAGAGTCATACAACAGAACAATCATCTCCTTATCTCTGCTGGCAAATTTCTTATATATCATTGACAGAACCCAAATCTCACATCCTAGCAGCCTGTCTGTAAAGATTTCATGTCAGACTGTACAATACCCAGATCTCCTTCATTCTCCACCACCACCTTGAGTGTGCGTGTGCGTGCTTGCTTGCTTGTGGTGCCTCTGTATCCAGGTGGGCAGGAGCAGCAGTGCGTAGCACATGCTTCTTGATTAGACCGAGGTTTGAGCCCTTGACCACCAAATACGGAGGATGCGGAAAGGTCAGAAAATGACCACCGCATATTCCCAGAGCAATGTGGCTTTAGTTGCTAATGTTCCTAAAAACCAAATAACAACAACAACAAGAACCTTGAGTGTGGTACCAACTAATTGATTTGTTATTCTGGGATTACTACTGCCCATATGCAGTACCTTGTATTTATCAATATTAAACCTCAATTGCCATTTCTCAGTCCATCCATCTAATTTTTCTAGATGATGTTGCAGTAGCATAATCTGATTCCTGTTATTAACCATCCTGACAACCTTTGCATTATTTGAAAACTTTGATATTAAGTGTTTTTTTTTTGTTATGTGAACCCCAAACATGAGAGGTATTAGAACCTATAGTACTTAGTATCGTGCTTGGGTTGGAGGTTGAGAAGACGAAAGAAGATATTTGTTGACAGATTGTAATTTTCAGGAAATACGTATGAAGGAAGGTTGTTCCAGAAAACGGCAGTTAAATGAGGAAGATGAAAAGTTGATTCTGTGGGTTTGAAGTTGGACAGTAAATGGATGTTGGCTGGTGGCGGCAAGTGTTTGGATTGTTTTGAAAGAGAGAGCGGAAATTATAGAAGCCAATTCAGAAGAACAGTGCCCATGGAAGTATCTGTAGAAGAGGCATGCAGCAGAAACAGTGCGTCTATGAGAAAGTGATTAGAGACTCTGTTAGAGATGAATCATTAATTAATCTAACTGCCCTCTTCGGAATGGAATCAAGAAGCCTGAGAGAGGTTTTGGGGGCACCACCCCAGATGTGGGAACAATATTCCATGGCAGGGCGGATTTGCGATTTATACAGAGTGAGCAGCTGTTTGGAAGAAAAGTAATGCCGAGAGCGAAAGAGAAAACCAAGTTTTTTAGATGCAGAGGAAGCAATATTTGTAATGTGCTTGTGCCAAGAGAGATTAGAAGTAAGGGTAATCCCCAAAAGAGATATATCATTTTGCCTAGAAATTGGAGTGTCACTAAAGATAAGCATAGGAGCAGAAGAATCCTTTTTGCGAGATATAAGACAAGACTGAGTTTTAGAAGGGTTGAAATCAACTAAGTTGTCTTTGCCCCACTGGAGAATTACCTGAAGATCGGCATTTAAGGAATTGGTAGCAGATTTTCGAGAAGTTGAAGCTGATTGAGCAGGACAAGGTTTCTCAAAATGGAAAGTTGAATGCAATGTGCTATCATCGGCAAAACTATGGATAGGATTTCCAGTCAATGGAAGAAGGTCATTGATATACAAGAGGAAAAGAGTGGGGGAAAGAACTGAACCTTGTGGGGACACCGGCATTAGTGGAGAAGTTAGAAGACAGAGCCATCTACCATCACCCTCAGTGAGCGATCAGAGAGAAAACTGGATAACAAATTACTAAAAACAGTTGGCAAACCATAAGATGGAAGCTTGTTTAGGAGACCTTTATGCCAGACACGATCAAAAGCCTTTGAGATGTCAAGAGCAACTACTTGTGTTTCACCGAACCTTTCCATTGAATTAGTCCATAAATGGGTAACATAAGCCAGAATATCACCAGTGGATCGACACTGACAGAATCCATACTGGTGATCGTTGATCAGACGGAAGGTTTCTAGGTAGTTTAAGAGTTGGCGGTTAATTGATTTCTCCATTACTGTAGAAAGAGTAGAAGTAATTGCAATGGGACGATAATTGGATGGGAGGGATTTATCACCCTTTTTAGGAACTGGCTGGATATGAGCAAATTTCCAAGCAGAAGGAAAAACACCTTTGGAATAAGAAAGTGAGAAAAGGCGGCAAAGAATAGGAGTAAGTTCAGGACCACAGGTTTTGAGAACAAGTGGAGAAATACCATCAGGACCTGGAGCTTTCTTAGCATCAAGATTCATCAAAATCCTTCTGATATCCTTTTGACGGAAGACCGCAGGAGGCATTGAATGGAGCGTGTTGGGAATGGTGGGAGGTGTTTTACCAAGATCATTAATACATGAGCTGGAAGAAAAATGGGATGCTAGCAGGTCAGCTTTATCCTTGGCTGAAGTGACAACAGAACCATCTGGTTTGGACAGAGGTGGGAGCAGAGATGGGCAGAAGTTGCGGCCAATAGCTTTGGCAAGAGACCAGAATGCTCGGCTACCATTAGGGCAAGAAGCAAGTTTTCTACTCTTAGCCTGTTCAAACTCTAGTTTGGACTGATTAATAACTGCTTTACAATTGTTACGAGCTTTGGTGTAGGCAGAAAATTAAACTGAAGAATTAGAAACAAACCAATTACGATATGCAACATTCTTCTCTTGGACAGCCTTAGCACATTTATTGGAAAACCAAGGTTTAGATAAAGGATGAGATTTTAAAGTGGAGTGTGGGATAAAGGATTCCATTCCTGCAAGAATAATTTCACTGACATGGTCTGAGCAAATGTTGACATCAGAAGTTTTGAAACAGTAATTCGACCAATGAAAAGAAGAAAAGAAGTCTCGCAGGTCATCCCATTTTGCATTCTTGTAATGCCAAACAACACAAGGTTGGGATTAGCCATGAGATAAAGGTTCCATTGGAGAAGAGACAATCACCAAGTTGTGATCTGAAGTGCCTAAAGGACCTCTCACTTCGACCGTGTACTTAGAAGGGTTGTTTGTGAGAAAAAGATCAAGCGTATTGGCTGTATGATTAGGATTGTCCGGTATTCTTGTAGGTAAATGAACAATCTGTGCTAGGTCATTAGTAATTGCAAAAGCCTCAGCATCTCTACCTGCTGGGGCGGTGTGACTAGAAAACGGAAGCCAGCTGGAGTTGTGAACATTAAAATCACCAAGGAAAATTACCTCACTGTTAGGAAAGTTGGACTGGAGAAAGTCAAGTTGCAAAGAGAGGAAGTCAAAGAGCTCCAAGTGATTAGTGGAGTTGGGAGAACGGTAGAGACAACAGATGAATTTAACATAATGAGGTAGAGAGATTTTAAGCCAGAGAAGATCAAAGAGAGGAGATTCCAAATTGCCAAGTCTCTGACAGGGAATATCAGAATGGACATATGCACAAATACCACCTTTGAGGCGAAAGGAATCATACAGCGAATAATTTGGGCATCTGAGATGAGCAGTAGTTGAATCAACCGATAACTGAGATTCTGTCAGAAAAAGTACATGTGGTTTGGCAGACTGCAAGTGGAAATGGACATCGTTGAGATTAGAATTGAGACCACGTATATTTGTGAAATGAAGTGTGATTTGCCTTTATCAATATTGTTAATAAATATTGAAACAATCTCCCTTGCTCTTTCCTCTTGGTTATCAGAAAATCATTTAGTCGCCAGTATGGAGATACCAGAAGTATACTTTGTATACTTCTGGTATCTCCATTCCTAACAAATTCTTCATATGTGAATCTAGATCCAGTGTTTATTGTTTTTCAGCAACCCTAACAGGATCATCAGTAATTGTACCACTCATATCTAGTGGGCCAATATGGTTCATCCTTTACTTCTACTGTTGACGTAGGCAAAGAATTCTTTGCTACTTTTCTTTGCATTCTTAAACAAGGGCTTTTTATAATTTGTCTTAGTTTGTATAATCCCATTTGTGATGATGGCAGAGTAGTTTATATTTAATATAGCTTTTTGTGTCCCTTGATAATTTTTAGTCATTCCATGCATTTTTGTTCCATGCCATTTGTTGCCTTAATTCATCTGACATGCATTTAGGTCCAAACAGTGAACAATATCTCTTAGTTGGTATAAAATGCTTAGCAGCTTCTATGGTTACTTCCTAGTTAGAATTTGCAATTGTTAATAAGGTTGCACTGAAAAGAATTTTAAAGCTGTGTGACACCTTATTGTAGTCACCTTTACAAAAGCAAAATTCCTTCCCTTCATCCTTAACAATAGTTGTATTTTTAAGTAAATCTCACATTAATAAATTATGGTCACTGCCATCTAGTGGTTGCTTTATCTGGAAATTCTTAATGTGTGAAGAGTCACTGCTGATAACACTGGTTGGCAAAAAAAAAAAAAAAAACAATTTTTTTAGCTCCCTGTTAAAATTTGGAGTGATTCTTGTAGATTTGACATTGCTGAATTCAAATATGGCAACCATATTGCTGTAACCTCCACCAATTTTAAGGGAGAAGGAATTAAAGTCAAACGCTAGGTTTATAGTAAAAATGATTTCATATATTTTAATAAAATGTTACATACAGTACTAAATATTGAACAATAGGTCTGTTAACCTTATTCTATTTACAAAAATGTTTATCTGATAACAAAACACTTATTTTATCATTTATTGCCTTTTATAATTGTCCATTGGTGTCTCCCATACAAGATGCCAACATATATGGACTCCATTTTTCCGGGTATCTTTTTGTCCATTTGAGAAATATCTTGATGAAACCTTTCACCATGTTGGTGTTCATCGGAGACCACTCCGAAGTTTTCGGGAAGAAAGTCTAAATGGGAATGTAGGAAACAAAGCTTTAACAACATGTTGCATCCTAACTCTCTGTCTGCTAAAATTAGCTCATCCCCAATTTCACTATTAATTTTGTGATTTCTGATTGTCTAAAAAGTTCTGGCAGATGTTTTTGAATACCTTCCAAGCTCTTATTTCTGTAGCATTTAAATTTTTAGTGAATTCCTCATCTTGGAATCTTTGAGGACACACACAAATTCAATCTTTTAATTTCACCTCACTGATTTGAGGAAACTTTTGCCACAAACAGGAGATCCTTCTTTTTTGCCCATCACTTTCACCAATATTTTTATTAAACTTATCTTGATGTGCAGTGGAGGTAAATAGATTTTTAACTTATCCACCAAAGGAGGATGTGGTACATTTTTTTGGCCTTGTGTAGTTTCTGAACGGCTTGGCCATTTTCCTACCCTATAGTGGCAACTCTTCACTTGGCTGTCCCACTTGCATAAAAAGGAGCAGTATTTACTGTATCCACCTTGCAACCCAGTCAGCAAAGCCACGACTTTTAGGTTGGATCAGATATTCCATTTGTATTCTTGATAGCATAGTTTTTGTAAAAGAACCTGTAGGTTCTTGTATGTTTCCTTCATGTGAACTGCAATGGCCAACGGCTTATTTTCATTATGGAGTAAAACTGCTTTCAAACTCACCTTGGATGAATCAATGAAAAGCATCCACTGCTCATGCATGTGCCCCAGGTCTAACCCTTTCATTATTTCCTATACATTGTTACAATAAACCGAAGCACCATCCATGGAGTAATAGGTTATGTTAGATTGCCTCTTCCTATAAAAAGATACCTTGACACTCTTTTCAAGAAGATTTTGCTGCTGAAGCCGTGATCCTAGTAATTGAGTCTTGGTTTTGGAGAGTCCAAATTGTTCAAATCTGCCTGAGTGATCAGATGCGGCTTTGCAGTATCAATGGTTAGCCCAGAGCCACCTAAGTGGTATGCCCTTTGACTTTTTACAACATTTATATTGACAGGTCACGGCTCCCTAAAGGCAAAACTAACCTCCTTAGGCCTGACCGATGACCCAAACTGCACCTGTGGCGAAAGTGAAGACTGGGCACACATTCTATGTGAATGTATAATATATGACATTCCCAGAACAGATCTAATAGCACAGATTGGTCCCCTTCCCAGGGAAGAAGAACATCTGTTCATCATAGAAGAGCAAAATTATAAAGCTTTTACATCTTTCACACAAAGTATTCAAAATGCACAGAGTAATCCAAAGAATGGCAATTTAGCCCCCCCAGCAATTAGACAATAATCAATAGTAAAATTGCCCAAGTTTCCCACCACGTCCAGACGATGACTTAAAAACTGTTAGGACACAGTATTCTGCACCCTGACAGAAACCTGATATAACAAAACTCCCCAGGACTACCCTGCCATGTGTAGGAACCTAGGGCCCCACACCAAATAAGTAACCATGCAGGGGAGGGAGATGTACAGGCAGCCAGGGAAGCAGATTAACTGAAAAATATCAGTAAGCTAGTAGCAAGGGGATCCAATGTAGAATGAATGAATGAATGAAAATGAAAGATAGAATGAATAGGCTGGGCACTGAGTGAACTTATGGTAAAAGGGAGTAAATGGCAGTTTTGGTGAAAGAAAGAGTGACCTAGCATGAGGGAAAGAGAGAGTAAATGGGAACGAGTGGAAGAGCAAATGTAATTGGCCGAAAGAATACAAAGTTAAAAATAACTTACATTACTTTACATATACTGTACTAACAAATATTTACTAACCACATAAACACTATCACTGCATTCTCCCCTGGCCTGCAAAAAAAAAAAAAAAAAAAAAAAAATATATATATATATATATATATATATATATATATATAAAAAAAAGGAGAAAGAAAAAAAAAAAAAAAATGCAAGTAGAGTGAGAATGCAGATTATGAATGAAATAAATGTCTCTCTCCCACCCCCTCACCTGGTGGGTTCCCCACTGCCAGCTAACGTATCCCACCCTCGGAGCGGGATGGGCAGCTTGACCCTCAAACCGGATTCGACACTGCTTGGACATGACACTGATGAAGAAATTCTGCGGCTTTGCTGCCAACACGCCATTGGTGATCTGAACTGGGTACTCTAACCTGGTTCTCTTTAAAACCCCATCCCCAGGCAGGGGGGGGGAGACGGATCTCTGTCTCCTCTCCTCCCTGCCTACCCCCCATACTTCGCCTGGTGGGGCTTGTCTCCACTGACCTCTTTGGGGATGCTACTCTATCACCCCTATTCTTCTATCTGTTTCCCCCAGTCTTCAGTAACCCCCCTCACTAAATCGACCAAGATACACCCTTAACAATGCCGCCAAATTCTAATCAACGTCTAAATTCCACCGGTTTCGTCTTAATCTCTAAGACAACAAACACTATTAGCTTTTATCTAGCGTTATAACCTCACGTCTAAATTTAATAACATCAAAATTTTGCCCGACCTATTAGACCTTTAACCCATCTCTTTAGCGTTCAACCCCAACTAGCGATTTCCAAACAGCAATCCCATTAAGTACTAATGTCAAATGCGTAAATTTTTTTTTTTTTTAAGATCCTAGCCACTGAAATCCCAGGAAACTAGGTGGCAGGACCTGCCAGAGCAGGCACCTCCGTAGCCAGGTGGGCAGGAGCAGCAGTGCGTAGCACACGCTTCTTGATTAGACCGGGGTTCGAGCCCGTGACCACCAAATACGGAGGATGCGGAAAGGTCACAGAATGACCACCGCATATCCCCGGAGCAATATGGCCTTAGTTGCTAATGCTCCTAAAAACCAAATAACAACAACAATAACTGCCAGAGCAATTTGTTGTGATACTGGATACACCAGGCTAGCCTCCACGTGGCAGGGTATGGGCAACGTCAGGCCTCACTAGGGGCCTGGTGGCCAGTAAGCCGGTCAAACAATGGCCACAGCATATCACACTGCACAGACACGGCCCACACACTTTCAAGTCTCTGGCTTGACAGTATACTGTTCTCGATACAGCGAAACCCACCCGGAGTTGGGAGAAATCACAGGTGCCATTTGACAAGAACATACTTTACCTTACCTTACGAAAAAGTATCAAGAGTTGAAATGTCTGGATCTGTACTCTTTCTGGATTCTGTTTTGCATCTTCTGGAGACTCCTTTTCCAATCCCGAATCAGTCAAGTCCATAAATTCCTGGTGGCTTTCATCATGAGGAACTGTCCTTAGAGCAGAAAGTGTGTTGGGATACTCTACTTTGTTTGGATTTTGAAGAAATAGCAGAATTATTGGTCATGCAAAAGTAACAATTGTTTATGTGGTCTTGAGATTCCCACCATATTACCGGAATGGCAAAAGGCATCGATTTATGACTACCTCTAAGCCAGCCTGTTAATGTCCTTGAACATGAGCTACAGGAAATCTTTGGAATCCATACTTTATCTTGATCTCTGACCTTACATCCAAAATAGAGTTCATAGACCTTTCTCACAAGTTGTGACAGCGGCTTTTGCTGAAGTTTTAGTACCACTTCTCTGTAAATGTTGCAAAGCTATCAGGCTTATTTTAGCAAGAAGGTGAAATAGTTTACATTCGGTTAAGGTATGCGCACATAAGAACACTATTAAGAAATTGTAGATTTTTATTTCTAATTTAAACACAGTTCATGATTTATGCTAATGCACACAACGCTTGTTTACAAACACCGATTCACTGAAACACTCTTCACCACTCGCTGTCTGAAACACATACACTTTTTGAAATATGAAAACGCTTGCTTGGTGCAGAACCCACTTGTATTTATACCGATAGAGAAGTTTCTAGAAGGATCACAAGGTTTCTAGAGAACTCCGCTGAAAGTTCTAGAACCTACCAGAAACGTCCTGATCTTTCTTCCACGCTTAACAATATTCTAGAATGTTACAGAACATTCTTGAATGTTGTGAAAAGCTCGCGGATGTTGTAGAAAGCTCCAGAATGTTCTAGAAAAAAATAAAAAATAAATATATAAAATAGATGGAAAAGATGATTAAACCAAATACAGTAAACTCCCGCTATTCGTGGTATCTGTATTCGCAGTTTCTCTTATTCGTGGTCGCTGATTTAATATAAAATGAAACCTCAAAAAATGTGAATTTTTTTACATTTTCCGCCATAATAAACATGGGCGTGGCTAAAATTATCTTCCCCGGTCAAAACAGCACTCAGTGGGTGGGGGGAGAGGGGTGACAAAATCGCGAGCTTGGATATTTCTCGCTAATCCTTGTTCAGTATGTGTTATGCGCTTGCCATGGGAAGTTTCATCGTTTGTTTTTAATTTATATGCTTATAAATTGAATAAATTTATCAATTTATAAATTGATATGTTTACAAAAGTGATAAATCTACCGTTTTGTCATTGGGGATTCCCAATGACAAACTTACTATGCTGACACTATTGTCTGATGCATGAGTGTAATCCCTGACGTCGGATGGGCATCTGCATCCCTTATTTTAATTCCTTTGAGGATATCAACATGTTCTCTCACATTGGCCTAGCTTAATGCTGAATTTGCACCTAATCTCCTCACTCTTTGCATCAAATGCACTCATAGGATCCCCTTTGGTGGTATCACAAATATGCTATAAGTAACACATACCACGAAGCCCTAAGTTGTAGAAGAATGACTATATCAGTTTGTCTCCAAGTCAAAGTACTACATCTGTTCTGAACTCTGCTTTCTGCTCTAGCCTGAGTCGTGATTCGCTTAAATCATGATTTTAGCTTAGATTAAACACTAAATTGAGTGGTACATAAGTATGATAGTAACACTATGCTATTCTATCCATCCTGTACACATTGCACTCAATTCTGCATTCCCTATTTCTGAGTGGCACAGTGTGCCACTCAGAAATAGGGAATACAGATATTCACCAGATGTGAGCCCCAGGGGCTCACATCTGGTGAGTATGGGCTTGGCACACCTAGGGGTCCCGGGCTGGGTATCATCATTCTTCTCTTTCTTGGTGATTCCCTTCTACTTCTCCTCTCTCTCTCTTTCTTTCTTTTTTTTTTTTTTTTTTTTTCTTTTGCCTGGTGCAGCATAAGCCTCAGGCTTCCTTGCACCATATGGCTAATAATAATAATAACCCTGTGCTACTCAGATAATTGTATAACATAAATTACATTATGTTATATAATTATATTATAAAGTCATGTATCTATTGTTATAATTTCTAGTATATAGACTTAAAAAATATGTATAATATAATGTAATTACCATTAGCAGTGACAAATTTCACCCATTAATTCCCTCCAAATAGTTTCTCTAGTTCTTCCTTGAATTTATTTAAACTATCAACTTCCACAACAGCATATGGCAGTTTGTTCCAACAATCAACCACCCGTTGATTGAAGGCAAACTTCTGCATATCTATTCTGCAACCATCCTTCCTCAATTTGATTTTGTGACCATCATGTGCTGCCTGAGCCAGAGGAAGAATCCCATCAGCATTGAGCTTGCTCAATCCCTTCAAACAGCTCAATCCACTGAAACACACCTTAAACACCTGTCAGATCACCTTGCAGATGCCTAGTCTCTAGATGCTGTAATTTGCAGCACTGAAGCCTTTCTTGGTAACAGCACCCCCTTCATTTTACTTACTGATCTTGTTGCCCTTCTCTGTATTTGTTTCAGCAGGTCTGCATCCTTCATAAAATGAGGCATTCAGACCTGTATGCAGTACTCAAAGTGCAGCCTGACCATGGCCTTATATAGAATGGGATAATCACCTCCTTATCCCTAATAGCAAAATTCCTGTGTAAGGTAAAGGTAAACTGCAGCCATTATCAACCCACTGCAGGATGGAAACCTCCTCAACAATTCCTGCTGAGGGAAATGGACCATAATCTGCCACGCTGGTCCAGTGTGGGTTGGCAGATCGACCGTATTTAGCAGTCAGGGGCTTGAATCCTGATCTACTCAAAGAGCATGTGCTACTGCACTCCCGCTCCTGACCACTCGGCTACGGAGGTCTTCGTGTTTCAATGACAAAACCCCATGATCTGTCCTGGTAGCCTGTTAGCATTGCCCAGGAACTTCTTATCTGACTGCACAATTACTTCCAGGTGTTTTTCATTTCCCCCTACCCTGAGTGTAGTACCACACAGTTGATATGTTACTCTTGGGGTTACTGTTACCCATATGTAGTATTTTGCATTTATCAATGTTAAATGTCAATTGCCATTTCTCAGCCTATCTGCCTAACTTTTCTAGATCCTGTTGCATTAGCATGCTGTCATTACTGTCATTAACAACCCTTCCAACCTTTGTATCATCTGCAAACCTGGACATTAATTTAACATAATGTAATGTAAAAAGGTTTCCTTCATTGCAACCTCCGTAGCCAGATGGCAGGAGCAGCAGTGCGTAGCACACGCTTCTTTCCTAAAAACCAAATAACAAACTTCATTGCAAGAAAGCATCCCTCACATCCTGGCCACAACGACTGAAGATTAGGCACATAACCCACTAATTCTTCTCTCAAGCCTTGATACTCGTGGATATTAAACAAGACGTGTTTCCAATCCTCTCCTGTCCGACAAATGAGCAATGTGTGCTCACTGACCCCCAGGTCATTTAGTTTAGCAAAAAATGACCCTTTCCAGTAATAAAGAATGTGGATTGCAGATTTTGATTGAACCAAGCAAGCATACCTCTGCCAGCCTTGTCAGCATATGGAAGAAACTTTTTTGTTATCAGTCCTTTTACCCTGCTGCCTTATCTTTCCTGCAATAACTGTCTGGCAAGCCAATATCCAATATTCTTTTTCTCTTTGTAGCAATGGTCACATAATGCTCTCTTAATTACAAATATTTTGCACACACTTGCCATTTACAATGAACAGTCTATCCAAACATGAGCACCGTAATTGACAATTAGTAAAAAGACACAGTGCTCTGTCTTTTTTCTAATTGTAAAAAGTAAAAAGAGAGTGCTCTGTGTCTTTTTTACTAATTGTCAGCCCTAGTGCTCTGCCTTTAACTCCCTACTCTGATCTGGTTATTCTTGCTATTGTAGCAACAAAATGACAAATCTATGTAGTGTGATTGATTTGCACCCCCAAATCTTAGAATTCTGTTTATTTTTACCCCTAAATATGTTATTATTTTCCGAGAGAGAGAACAATATGATATTCTATAGATACCAAGTCACACTGGAATTAAAATGAATTAGCTGATTTGGTAGCACAGTCAGCTATTTCCTCAGAATAGCTGATTGTAATAACTATAATATTTCAGTTTGATATACAACTTACAGACAGTTGGTATTAAAAATGGCAAGTTTCCTGGAACGAATAAAAATGAACTAATTATATCAATTTAAATCCATTATTAAAAAAAAAAAAATGATGTTCTTGTTCATACTCTGGCGTGACCACCAGGCCAATAGAGTTTACAGTAAATCAATCAATGCAAATTGTTAATCATATTTAGCAGTCATGTCCACTCAAAGAGCGTGTGCTACCACACTCGCGCGCCTGATCACTCGGTTACATCAGGCCTTACTATGGCCTTCAAGACTAGAAGATACTATAAGGAGTAATGTTAGTATGGACTATGATTGATCACAGCCATTTAACTACACATACACGCACACCAATGGAGACAACAACGTTGGAAGACAACAACGGAGATTGACACATGAAATTCAAGTACATGGGTAGTAAATGGATGGCCATTGCACAAAACAGAAGGAACTGGAAAGTTGCTGGAGAGGCCTTCATCCTGCAGTGGATTGAAAATGGCTGATGATGATGATGATGGTGTATTATGAGGAGTACCCAAAAAATTTTCTAACTTTAGCATAAACCATTTAATTGAACTAAATTTTTTTAAACCCAGAGGATTATTCTTTTCAACTGGTTTGATTTGGTGTAGATTTTAACGGCACATCAGCTGCTAAGGTCATAATGGGCTACACCTATGCTTAAAGTAGTGCATAAGGTAAAGGGTTAAAATTTCCTAAGAAAAGTTCATCCTGATGAACTTTTATAATGGGATGCAAAATTGTTGAAATTTCTAATCATGGATATGATTAAAACATATGGTATAATCTTAATGCATGTAAACAGAAGAATTCAACATTTCTGCTTTCCAATAGAATTATTTTAAAGGAGTGACATTTAGGAGGTTCTTCTGCTCTTGAAGGCCTCTCCAGCAACTTTCCAGTTCCTTCTGTTTTGTGCAATGGCCATCCATTTACTACCCATGTACTCGTGAATTTCAGGTGTCAATCTCCGTTGTTGTTTTCCAGGTTTTCTTCTAGCTACACTTGGGTATCGTTCTGTTATTTTCTTAGTCCATCTGTCATCATGTCTTCGAGCTTTGTGTACTGCCCAAGACTATTTCAGTTCTTAACAATGTCCTTTACTTGAGTTTACTGCCTAATCCACGTTTCTCTTCTTATCTAACAGTTTGAACAGTTTGTTCCATTCTTTTCTGTGTAGTTCATAGCTTCTCTTCCGTTCTTTTGGTGAGTGCCCAAGTTGCAGTTCCATAAGTCATGGTGGGGAGTATACGTTAGTTCATTATTTTACGTTTCAGAAAAATTGGGATATTGCTGAACAGTATGTGACTATATTTCCCGAATGCTATCCATCCAAAATTTATTCTTCTCTTGACTTCCAGCCATTTATCATTATTACAGCTAATGATTTGTCCAAGATAAGTATATGAATTCACCTTTTCAATTACTGCTCCTCCATTCTGTGGCATACTTGTTCATCATCACTTTTGTTTTAGCCATATTCATCTTTAGTCTGAAATCCTTATAACTTTGCATAGCTGATTAAGATTTTCCATTAATTCTTTGGAATCATGATCATGAATGAATATGATCATGAATTATGATCACAATGTCATCCTCAAATTGTAAATGGTTTAGGTATTCTACATTCACATTGACTCCTTTCTGCGACCAGGCAAATCTTCTGAAAGCTTCCAGAACGGCAGCAGTAAACAACTTCGGAGATATTGTGTCTCATTGTCGAACTTCTTTATCAATTTTAAATTTGCTACTGTCATTGTCTAGTCCAGGGGTCGCCAAACTTCATTGACCGTTGACCCCTTCAAGAGTTTCTTGACTTTTTATCGACCTCCCTCTATTTTACTATTACGTAATTATAATAGGACAAGCAAAAAAGACGCTTATGTGAGTTTTTAAATTGTTTATTTTATAGTTACAGTGTTTATTGTATGTATAATATAGTATATATTACTATATTGGCTTAACATCGAAGGGATACGTGTTTGTTTTTGACGTCCTTCTTAACATTACATATTTGATAGGAGGGATAAATAATATATAAAATATAAAATTTAATTTAGATAACAAAATAACAATAATGCAATCTTCCTTATATATATTAAAATAAGACTTTTATTAATTTAGTATACAATTTACTAACGTTGTCAATGTGAAGGGTGTGCTTCGTGACTCTTGACAAGATTAGTAATGTTGGGTTCAAAATTAGTAAGTTTTAGCCTTAAATCGCCACAGAATTCTATATCTAGCTCATTTATTTGTTTTGTTAAAATGGAATTAACATGGCTGAAACCAGCTTCAACCATGTACAAGCTTGGAAATGCAAGCAAAAAGGGGAGTACCACTTCAGAAAGTTTTGGATATTTTTCTACAACATTTATATTCGTCCAAAAGTAACTTAAAGTCCTATTTTTAAAAAGCATCTTAGCTTCAAGATCAACTGATAATTCAATAAGTTCATCTTGTAAGTTACATTCGATATTTTCAATATCTGCAGAAAATGGCGTGATAATCCAATCTGGAATGTGCATGTTTTCAAAATCTGCAAAGTGCAATTTAAAATCATCGCTCAAATTTGGAAGCTGTTTTGTGTATATTTCTAAGTCTTCATCTTTTACTTCCAATTGTTGTAGATTCGAAAAGTACTGAAAAGATTTTTGTAACAATGATGATTTAAATAAGGCTAATTTAGCTTGGAAGACTGACGTATAAGTCTGTACATCATTAAATTTGGAAAATAAGTCCGCCAAGTAGAAAATATTATTCTTATTTCTCTTCAGTTCATCACTCAACAAATTAATCTGTAAGAAACTCTAGGGTTGAGTCGAACAACTCAACAAATCTTTGTAGACTTGCACCTCTAGACAACCATCTTACTTCAGTATGCAAGAGTAATTGGTTTAATACATAATCATTTTTTTCACAAAGTTTGGCAGATGACTCTCATCGATCGGTGCAATACCACCACTTTGCTTATTGGAGGCTTGAAGTGGTGAAACCCATGTTTAGTCTCTAGAGCAAAGTTTCCGTTATCCCCCCCCCCCCATACTTCTCTTTCAACCCATGCATGGTACTAAGTACTATAGGTTTTGATACTTTTCGTGTTTGGGGGTTTCATAAAAAAAAAAAAAAAAAAACAATCGCGATTTAAGAGGATGAGTTCTAATTTGATTAATAGATTTAATACACACTCTTAGAGTATCATGCAGTTCATTCCTGAGAGTTTTTGCCACCAAATGGTTTCAGTGTAACACACAGTGAATAGTACGTACACTTTGAACTTTTTCTTTCAGAAAGGCAGTGAAACCTCGATAACGGCCCACCATTGCAGGTGCGCCATCTGTGGCTACTGCTGTTATATTAGTAATTGGAATATCATACTTATTTAAATATTCCTCCAATCACTGAAAAATTGTCAACCCCGTTCCATCACTTTCAAAATATTTTTTGCAAATAAAAATTAATCAATAATTTGATGTTTGGTTTTACTATAATATCTTACATAAGCCATAAGAATAGAACAACTATTGAATGTAGATTCATCAAGTTGGATGGAGAACTTACTATTTTTGAGTTCTGATACTACAGTTTTTTCTACATTTTCAGCCATTTCACCAATACGCCTTTTCATGGTATTTGCAGGCGCCTCCGTAGCCAGGTGGGAAGGAGCAGTAGTGCATAGCACACGCTTCTTGATTAGACCGGGATTCGAGCCTGTCACCACCAAATACGGAGGATGCAGAAAGGTCAGGGAATGACCACCGCATATTCCCGGAGCAATATGGCCTTAGTTGCTAATGCTCCTAAAAACTAAATAACAACAACAACACAGTATTTGCACTCAATAGTAAGCATTTTAAAACAGGGCCAGAATCTTTTTTCATTACGGTTTCAATTACTTCTTTGATTGCGAGTATAACAATGTCCTCTGCAATTGTGTATGGTTTTCCTTTTTTTTTGCTATATTAAAAGAAATATTGTAGGAGGCTGTTAATCCTTGTTTATTGTCAGCTTCGGCAGGTGCTTTCATAAATGATTTTATAGTTGGTCAATGTGTGTATTTCTCTTTAAGTTCTTTGAAAAAGTCAAGATCTTTATCTTTCTTATCGGGATGGAGTCTTTGAAGACGATCTTTCATTTTTGCTGGTTTCATTGCATCGTTACGTTTTTTCACAAAGAAAACACATAGGCCTCGTTTCGTTTGTTAATGAAGCAATAAACCCAAGTTTCAAATATTCTAACGAATATTGTCTGCATTTCTTTTTAGAATCTGAAGCTGCCATTGTGGTTACTGGGGTTGTAACAAAATAATTAAAATTGAAGTCAGTAAGCAAAAGTAATAAGTCTAAATAATATACCTACTCACGTATTTCTATAATATCTTACATAAGCCATAAGAATAGAAGAACTATCAAATGTAGATTCATCAAGTTGGATGGAGAACTTACTATTTTTGAGTTCTGATGCCCTGCTCAACGCTTCAACATAGAGAAGTTTAGTTCGTGAATGAATAACGATTGAATTATAATATGTATGTTTATGAATTTTAGAACATTAACGCTCGCTTGTATGTCGATGCGCAAAAATGAGACTGGGATCGAATACTTGTAAGTATAAGTAAATAAGCAACCACGCACGTGTTGCAATCTTGCTTCCGCTGTGCCGGCCACCACCGATATCCGTTTATTGGTAAATACGTCATTTTGGCCTACTTGATTGGCCTCTGTAACTATTTTCATTACCTTGCTCCATCTTACAGGTCTTATTCATGTCACTGTTCCCACGATTCACTCTTAATTGCATCATTGATTGCATCATGTCATTCAGGATGGAGGTAATTCAAGTTACCCGAATTAAATATTACCTGTACAATGATGTCTTATATTTTTCTGTCGACCCCTAACAATGTTATATCGACCCCTGGGGGTCGATATAACATTGTTAGGGGTCGATATCTGTTAGTAATGACCTTTAACTAATCTGTAACTAATAACCTGTAACTAATCTGTTAGTAATGACCCTTGTCTATAATTTCCAATTTCTGATTTATCTCCTTTTTTATGCAGCAAAACTATGATTGCATTATTCCACTCCTTAGGTGTCACACCTTTTCTAATGCATTTTGTGAAGAGCTTTGCCAGTTTCTGTGTCATGGCTTTTCCTCCCAATTTTAACAACTCTACAGTAACTTTATCTTCCCCTGGGGCTTTCTGATTCTTCATTTTCTTCAACACATGTTCTACATCATCTGGAAGGATATTGCACATGTCATATGTGTGTAGGTGCCTCCGTAGCCAGGTGGGAAGGAGCAGCAGTGCGTAGCACACGTCTTGATTAGACCAGGGTTCGAGCCCGTCACCACCAAATATGAGGGATGCGGAAAGATCAGGGAATGACCACCGCATATTCCCGGAGCAATATGGCCTTAGTTGCTAATGCTCCTAAAAACCAAATAACAACAACAACAACAACATGTCATATGTGTTAATTATTTGTGATCCATCTTCCCCACTGTTGGCATCATTCCCTCGCTTCTTGTATAATTCTTTATAGTAGTCGTCTGCTATTTGAATTATGCCTTCTCTGCTATTTATAAGTACACCATCGTTATTCTTCAGTTTCAGTATCATTTTTCTTTCTGTGTTACTGATCATGGCTGCTGATTTAAGTCCTTTGTTTTCCCTTAATGCTTGTTCTACTTTTCTTGTGTTAAATCTTCTTATGTCCTCTCTGAGTCTCTTTCTAATGGCTTTGCATAATTCAGTATACTCCATTTTGTCCTTGTCAATGTTTATCTTGCTCTTCATTTTTCGTCTTCGGTTCATCATGACAAGTGTTTCTTGGCCAATTTTTTCTTCTTTGGATTTCTTTTTACCTATAGGTTTCTTGGGCTTTATCACTTTCAGAAAATTGTAGTATTTCTCGTCGATATCTTGGTCCTGAACAGTCTGCAGAAGCTCAAACTTGTTCTTAAGTTCCAGTACATACTGCCTTTTCTCCTCATCTATTATCTCAAAGACTGTATTATATACCTGAGTCAGCTTTTTCCTTTCTTTTCTTATGTTTTTATCAAGTATGCATCTTACAATTCTCTGATCACTTGCAATATTTACCTTGTTCAGGATGGTAACATCATTCACTATATATCTTCTGTTAGTGAGGATGAATTCAATTTCCTTAGTTGTTAATCCATTTGGGCTCTTCCATGTCTTCATTTCTGTTTGCCCTTTTCTTGAAAAAAGTGTTCATTACTGACATTCCTTGAGATTCTGCAAATTTCACAAGCCTTTCACCTCTTTCATTTCTTTCACCAATTCCAAAATTTCCAATAGTTCCCCTTTCTGCACTGTTTTGTCTCCTTCCAACTTTAGCATTGAAGGCCCCCATAATGAAAGTGTAGTGGGTTTTCTGCTCATCTAGAAGACTCTCAATTTCGGTATACATTTCTTCAACCTCTTCATTATCATGGCTTGATGTTGGTGCATAAATCATTATAACCTTTAGCTTGTACCTCTTAGAAATCCTGAGTAGTAGTCTTGACATCCTTGGTGATGTACTTTTGAATTCCAAAATGTTGTTTTTTATGTCTTTATGGACCAGAAAGCCAACTCCACCTTTGCTTCTTTCAAGTGTACAGCAGATTTCCAAGTGATAAACTTATAAGTGATTCTTTTCTTCTTCTTGTTTCAGCCAAGCCGATGATATCCCAATTCACATTTTCTAATTCCTTTTCCAGCTCTAATATCCTATCTTCATCGATGAGTGATCTTATGTTGTAACAGGCCAAGTTCTGTTTCCTTGCATGGCTGCCTAGTCGTACCCAGACATTCTTTGCACCCTCTGCTTCCTCTCCGATCCTCTTGCTACTGTAAGAGGGATAGTGAAAGTCGCTGGGGACTAAGGGCCATTTGTTTCTTCATGCTGTCATGTGCTGTGGATGGTTTGGTCTTTCCTCTTTACGCTGACCCAAGCGTCTTGAAGAGAATCACTCTACATGTTCATTGCCACCTAAGTGATGTAACAGGGCTTACCATCGAGAAGGTGTGCATGAGTGGATTTTAGCGAGGCAGGTCAACTGGACTTCTCCTAAATCTTCTGAAATAGAAAGATATTCGATTGATCAGTGTTTTAGACTGAGCGTCTGATGACACAGAATGCCTGTTTCCCTCTAAGCCCTCTTGATCAGTACTGATTTTTTATCATAGATTTTTTATTATAATACATATTATAATACACTTATAATACATATAAGTTATTAATCTTCTATTTAGCTTTCAAATTCTTTTTTAAATTAGTTGTCTATAATTAGCTAACTGTGGGTAATATATTTATAAATTGGTATTAATTGATCGGTGCTGATTTTTTATCATAGATTTTAAGCATTTTTAATATAAATTTTTTTTAATGCATGCATTATTTTTATGGTGTTTTGTGATAATTTTCATTAAATATCAATATATTGTTTATTTTTGTTACTTGGCTATCTAGACTGAAGTTTTGGATGAGGATAAACGCTTGGTGAGTGCTGTAGACTATTTCTTTGTACAGGAAGATGGCAGCAGATTCAAAGTATCCTGCTGTTATAATCCATATTTTTATGTTGCAACACGGCCAGCTTCTGAACAGGAGGTTGCCTCTTTTCTTACAAGGAAGTTTGCAGGAAGTCTTTCTCTTGTGGAAATAATTCATAAGGAGGATTTAGATTTGGTAACTTTTTATACTATTGGATGCTAATGATAATTTTGTATATAATGATAAGTTTGATGGCTTAAAAATACTTCAAATTATAAATGCAATGTACACGTACTGTGTACATTTCATTTTCTGTGATATATCTACTGCTTAAAATTAATATTAATAACAGTAGTAATAATAAAAGGGTTATTCTAAAAGTAATTCACAAAAGAAGTTAATTTAAAATGAATTTATTTTATGACATAATTTACATTAAACCTTTATTGTAGTTTCCTTTGTGCTTTTTGACTGATTTACAGTGCTCAGGTAATTTTTGAATGCATTGAATCTGCTAAAGTTAAGCTGTTTGATGCAGCAGCACTCAGATGTTGGCTGCACTGATTTCTAAAGACAGAAATCTTTGTCCATGCAATGGCTCTCTGAGTTTGGGGAATAGATCATAATTGCAAGGACTCATATCAGGATTATGAAGTGGGAGGACCAGGACTGTAAAGGTGTGCTTCCCTCTAATCAGTGAAAACAAGATGTATACAGACTGATATGAGCCCTTGCATTGTTATGGAGTGTGTGCACACCAGCTTCCAACATCTGTGGGTATATCTGTTGAATTTTTGAGCATAATTTCTGATGAAATGTTGCATAGTAGTCTCCAGTTACTGATCTTCCAAAAGTGGCATGTGATCAGTGGAGCACCAATCAAAGATAAAACAAATGATGATCATTTGTTTCAGCACTCAGAAATTTAGAGGAGCAAGGGAAATAATGGATGCTTCTACTGAGTTGATTATGACTTCAGTTCAGGTTCATAGTCATGTGGCCATGTCTCATCATTTGGCAAAAATGCATTTTTAAAACTATTCATCTTGTCAGTAATGAATAACTTCAATTGCACTTTTTTTCTTCTTTGCTCATTTCTTGTCTGACAGCTACTGTGCGACCCACTGGACCTTGATCTTTTGTTAAATTCAGTTAAATTCAGTGAACAGATGTCAGTATTCCACATTTGTTGGCTATTTACTCACAGGTCATAACCTGTTTTCCTCTAAAATGGTGGTAATAATGACTGCTGATTTGTTGTCTGTAGATGTTCTCAGTCTGACTTAGAATTGCTTGTCTTCAACACTGGTCTGACCCTGAGACCTTTCAGACCAATGTAAAATTATATTACAATCTATTGTTGACTCACAACACAGTACTTGCAACAATTCATCAATTTGCAATGGTATTCAACGACAATGTTTCAGTTTTGATAAAAGATCTTTGATTTGAAACTAATCTGACCTAAACATTATCGCCATTCATTTTTATAAATGCTTCTACACAAACATTCAATGCAAGAACTCTATTTTAAGTGCACTAATGTTAAGGTTAAACTTCAAATTATTATCCTGATAAATGTCAGTTGTGCAGGTGTATGGAGTGAGGAGCACATGTACAGTTCATATTACTTTTGGGATGACCCTCATTCTATATTTTGCATTTGTTATCTTTTGAACGCATGTTAGTCCTGTTGGCTGCATAACCCTATCAGTTGGTGCTGCTTATTTATTTATTTACACACAGAGTTTGTTTTTTAACAAGTGCCACAAATTTCTGTGGACATGAATTTATACATTAATGCGTTTTGCACATTGCACAATTTTTGTTGACATGTATACCTGTAATAGTATTAGTAGGGGCAAATAAATGCAAGAAAGCATACTTATACAGTATCAGCCAAACAAAAAAAAAAAAAAAAACACCTCCATTATCACCTGTGTATTCCCTCCAATAATTTGTAGAATTCTTGCTTACAATTATTCAAACTACCCACTTCTACAGGATAGAAGTTTGTTCCAACAGTCACCTATCTGCTGGCTGAAAGCAAATTTCTACACATGTATCATGCTACCATCCTTCCTCAATTTAAATATGTCCCTTTGTGTGCTGTCTGAGCAAGAAGAAGGATGCCATCAGCATTTAGCTTACTCAACCAATACAAAGCTTTAACATGTTGACTGCTATGGCTTATTTGGGTGAATGGGTCTCCAACACCAATCTGAGTTAGGCATGTTAAATTATTCAAAACCTAAATTATAATATATATTCATCACCAAAACTCCTAAAAAAAGCTTATCGATGTAAAAAAATTCTTCTCGAATTATCTCGTAGATGGCGTGAGTAATAGAAAATTCCTCGCGGCAGGCAACTATGAGTTAACTTGAGACATATTGTTACCTGTAGAATTCGCCGTATATGAGCCAGTACTGTGTGGAAATCCGTAGTAGTGACATAGACTGTGCCGTGTATGTACGTTGTATTTAGTAATTTGTTACGTGTTTCTAAAAAAAACCCAAAAGAACCTAAAACGTGGATAAGAAGAGACCACTGACTGAAGAAGAGCTTGAGCTGTATGCTAATGTGAGTGACTTGGAATTTGAAGAGATTTTTGACGAGCCATATGGTTCCGGCTCTGACAGTGAAAATTACGAACCTTCTAACGATTCAAGTGAGGATAGTGAAGGTGAAGCCAGCTCCCAGCCTGAAGATAATCCTAATTCTCCACAGGCAAGTATGTCAAATAATGATAATAATTTGTGGAATGAAATAGCACAAGATCCTCCACAATTTATTTTTGAAGAGAACATTGGTTTGAAAATGGACACAACAGAACTTTGCGTACAAAAATTGGTAAACCTATATTTTTTGGAAGAATTTCTTACATTATTAGTGGAACAAACTAATTTATATGCTAAGCAAGAAATTGAAAAATGTGGACAATTGCAAAAATATGCCAGGTCGTCAAAATGGAAGGACACTGACATCTCAGAAATGAAAGTGTTTCTTGGACTTTTGTTACAAATGGGTCATTGTTATTTTCTTCAATAGAGCATTACTGGAGTACAAGTGCATTCTACAATGTTATGTTTGGCAATCATTTATGATTCGAAATAGATTCCAGTTGATATTACGATATTTTCACTTTGCAGATAACTCATTACAATCCTCTGACAGGCTATACAAGACCGATTTTGAATCATTTCCATAGTGTTATGCGCAATAATTACGTACCGAATAAAAACATCTGTATTGACGAGTCGATGATGTGGCATGGGAGACTGAATTTCTGCCAGTACATAAAAAATAAAAAGCACAAATTCGGAATCAAACATTATGAACTATGCGAGTTCAACGGCCTTGTTATGAAAATAAAATTTACTCAGGTAAATCAGAAGAAACTGAACAAAACATAGGTCATACTGCTGAAGTTGTGCTATACTTGCTTGAGGACTACTTAGATAAAGGATTTATAGTGTATATAGACAATTTTTATAATTCTGTTGCTTTGACGAAATTGTTGTCTGCTCGAAAAACTTATGTATGTGGAACATTACTCAACAACAGAAAAGAAAATACAAAAGATCTGGTGATGAGAAAATTGAAGAAAGGAGAAGTTGCATGGCAATAAAATGGCCCTGTTGTAGTTTGTAAGTGGAGGGATAAAAGAGAAGCTCTCACTATTTCTAACAAACACGTTGAAATGATCGAGGTACGTAACCGGAATGGAAAAATTTCGATAAACCCCAACATAATTCGAGATTACAATAGCGGAATGTACGGCATAGATCGATCGGATCAAATGCCCTCATATTATTCAGCACATTAATAATATACCCAGAGGTATATAATACCAGGTATTATAATAATATACCCAGAGACTGAGTTCTCCGAACCAATCTACATGATCCTAAGGATACCAGTTACATAGTGGTACTCTTCTTTGACCTGTGCCTTAATCAGGTAATTATTTATTAATATTTTTATATTAACAGTAATTGAACTATGGACGTTGGCCATAAAACCGCCTGACCTTGTTTCAAGGTTATCGTTGATCCTGCATGCATAGAGCTATTTGACTAGTTAGCCTCAGGAGTCGAAAATGGCCGCTACCCTTCCTCAGGGACTCTATTCTTTTAATCTTTTAATTCAGCAATAACAGGGAGCTGCTTGCTAACGGCAATAATGACTCAGACTAAGAACACAACACTCTCAGTAACCGCTGGGATGTATGTCCTTTGTCATACTTCTGCAGATGAAACTTTAATTTGCAGCAAATCAATGCACAGAATATTCTCGGGGTATTCGTGCCTTTCTTGCTTGTCATTGAGCAGAAGGAAAGGGTTTCTGGGAAATTGTTGTGTAAAGAGTAAACAAATAGGAACCACAGCAACGGCCAATAGGAAGGATGATACCCCCCTTACCCCCATGAAGAGAAGATAATGCATCCGTAGAAAATTTAATACTTTGGAAGAGGGCAATTCCGTAACCCCGTCACCGTTTCACTGATATGCAAAACAATGACTTGGAGAATAAAGAAAGTAATTTGGATCAGGAAGTTAGACTTCATTTGGAATATGAGCGAGACCGGACAAATGACCCACCCAACGATGGTAAGGGTGGGTCATTTGGTGGGTCATGCCACCAAATGCAGCCCGACACTGCTATTATAAATATTATAAACAAAACGTTTTGTTCTTGTATCTGTCCTGACAACTGCCAAAATGCCGGTCGTAGCTGCTCCATACACGCAGATCCCCGTGATGCACTGAGTGAACAGACACATAGCTCACATCTCAGCAACCTGAATAGTCTTGGCAGCATAATAGTGGAAGCATTTACACAATTTGTTTACCCTGTTGCTATGCAGGCTGAAGAGTATATGCACAAATTAGAGGAGAAATTTCGAAAAATTTATGAATGTGTATCTACTCTACTCAGTATAAACCAAGAGCTTCGTGCACAGAACGAGGAAATTAGAAAGGAAATGAGCTTGTTGAAAAACGAGATGATAGACCTGAAGAGCAATGTTATGCTATTGGACAGATCCGTATTACCATAATTTCTGTGGGTTCCTCAGACCTCAAAACTAGCTAGCAGAGATGTTGACACTGTATCTCCTCAATTGGGAAAAGATTGTGTTGAACGAGTATCCTTCTTGACGACTAGCTCTGGCGTTGAAATGGAAAACCGACAAAAAGGCGCAGTCATGAACACTCCGCCCATTACTATCTATCAGCATAACAGAGAATGTTCAAGCTAAACCTGCTCAAGGAAACAAACAGTGTTCATGTGTCACCTGACCAAGTAAGCCCTGATCAGTACAGAAACCAAAATGCCACATCATACGCCCTTGAACTGCACCCAGGAATTCACTCATCATCATCATCATCAGCCATTTTCAATCCACTGCAGGATGAAGGCCTCTCCAGCAACTTTCCAGTTCCTTCTGTTTTGAGCACTGGCCATCCATTTACTACTCAAAAACTCATGAATTTCATCTATCCATCTCCGCTTTGGTCTACCAGGTTTTCTTCTAGCTCCTCTTGGGTACCATTCTGTTATTTTCTTAGTCCATCTGTCATCATGTCTTCGAGCTATGTGTCCTGCCCAAGACCATTTTAGTTCTTTAGTTTTGATAAGAATGTCCTTTACTTGAGTTTGCTGCCTAATCCATGTGTTTCTCTTCTTATCTAGCAGTCTGATTCCCAATATAATTCGTTCCATCCTTCGCTGTGTAGTTCTTAGCTTCTCTTCCATTCTTTTGGTGAGTGCCCAAGTTTCACTTCCATAAGTCATGGTGGGGAGTATACATTGATTCATTATTTTACGTTTCAGACAAACTGGGATATTGCTCTTCAGTATGTGACTATATTTCCTGAATGCTATCCATCCAAAATTTATTCTTCTCTTGACTTCCAGCCATTTATCATTATTACAGCTAATAACTTGTCCCAGATAAGTATATGACTCCACCTTTTCAATTACTGCTCCTTCAATCATTATTTCCCTTTCCGTGGCATACTTGTTCATCATTACTTTTGTTTTAGCCATATTCATCTTTAGTCCAAAATCCTTACTAACTGTGCATAACTGATTAAGATTTTCCTCTAATTCTTTGGGATCGTGGCTTATGACCACAATGTCATCTGCAAATCGTAAATGGTTTAGGTACTCTCCGTTCACATTGACTCCTTTCTGCGACCAGTCTAATCTTCTGAAAGCTTCCTTGCATCAGTAAACAGCTTCGGAGATATTGTGTCTCCTTGTCGAACTCCTTTCTCGATTTTAAATTTGCTACTGTCTTTGTCTAGTCTAATAAAGGATGTAGCACTCTCATATATTTTCTTCAAAATCATAATATATGCCTTGTCTTTCCAGTGCCCGAAACATTGCCTTATGCTGTATGGAGTCAAATGCCTTTTCATAATCCACAAATGCCAGGCATAATGGTGTTTTATATTCATTTGCTTTCTCCATTAGCTGTGATATTACGTGAAGGTGGTCCATAGTTCAGAATCCTGTCCTAAAGCCAGCTTGCTCTTTCAGTTGATTCTCATCAAGTATTCTTTCTAATCTGTTAGTAATGACCCTTGTGAACAACTTGTAGATATGGGATAACAAGCTAATTGGTCTATAATTTCCAATTTCTGATTTATCTCCTTTCTTATGCAGCAAAACTATGATTGCATTATTCCACTGCTTAGGCATCGCACCTTTTCTAATGCACTTTGTGAAGAGCCTTGCCAGTTTTTGTGTTATGTCTCTTCCTCCCAATTTTAACAACTCTACAGTAACTTCATCTTCCCCTGGGGCTTTCCGATTCTTCATTTTCTTCAATGCATGTTCTACCTCATCAGGAAGATTATCGGGTATGTCGTATGTGTTGCTACTTTGCAATCCATCTTCCCCACTGCTGGTATCATTCCCTTGCTCCTTGTATAATTCTCTATAGTAGTCTTCTGCTATTTGAATTATGCCTTCTCTGCTGTTTATAAGTACACCATCGCTATTTTTCAGTTTCAGTATCATTTGTCTTTCTGTATTACTGCTCATGGCTGCTGATTTAAATCCTTTGTTCTACTTTTCTTGTGTTAAATCTTCTTATGTCCTCTCTGAGTCTCTTTCTAATGGCTCTGCATAACTCAGTATACTCAATTTTCTCCCTGTCAGTGTTTTTCTTGCTTTTCATTTGTCGTCTTTGGTTCATCATGACAAGTGTTTCTTGACTAATTATTTCTTCTTTGGATTTCTGTTTCCCTATAGGTTTCTTGGGCTTTATCACTTTCAAAAAGTTGTAATATTCCTCGTCGATATCTTGGTCCTCAGCAGTCTGCAGAAGCTCATACTTGTTCTTAAGTTCCAGTACATACTGCTTTTTCTCCTCTTCTGTTATCTCAAAGACCTTTGTATTATTTACTCGAGTCAGTTTTTTCCTTTCCTTTCCTACATCTATATCAAGTGTACATCTTACCATTCTGTGATCACTTCCAACATTTACCTTATTCAGGATGGTAACATCAGTCACAATATATCTTCTGTTAGTGAGGATGAAGTCGATTTCATTAGTTGTTAATCCATTTGGACTCTTCCATGTCCACTTTCTGTTCACCCTTTTCTTGAAAAAAGTGTTCATTACTGACATTCCTTAAGATTCTGCAAATTCCACAAGTCTTTCACCTCTTTTATTTCTTTCACTAATTCCAAAATTTCCTATAGTTCCTCTTTCTGCGCTGTTTTGCCTTTTTCCAACCTTAGCATTGAAGTCCCCCATAATAATAGTGTAGTGGGTTTTCTGCTCATCTAGAAGACTCTCAATTTCAGTGTACATTTCTTCAACCTCTTCATCATCATGGCTCGATGTTGGTGCATAAATCATTATAATCTTTAGCTTGTACCTCTTAGAAATCTTGAGTATTAGTCTTGACACCCTTGGTGATGTACTTTTGAATTCCAAAATGTTGTTTTTAAAATCTTTATGGACCAGAAACCCAACTCCACCTTCACTCCTTTCACTGTTTCCATTGGTGTACAGCAGATTTCCACTTGATAAACTTATAAGTGATTCATTTCTTCTTCTTGTTTCAGCCAAACCGATGATATTCCAATTCACATTTTCTAATTCCTTTTCCAGCTCTAATATCCTGCCATCACCGATGAGTGATCGTACGTTATAACAGGCCAAGTTCAATTTCCGTGCATGGCAGCCTGGTCGTACCCAGAGATTCTTAGCACCCTCTGCTTCCACTCTGATCCTCTCGCTGCCGTAAGAGGGAGAGTGAAAGCTGCTGGGGACTGAGGGCCATTTGTATTGTTGTGCTCTCATTGCTGGAGGGTTTGGTCTTTTCCTCTTCACGCTGACCAGGCGTCTTGAAGAGAACCACTCTACACGTTCGTTGCCACCTAAGTGACATAACAGGGCTTACCATCGAGAAGGTGTGCATGAGTGGATTTTAGGGAGGCAGGCCAACCGGACTTCTCCTAAATCTTCTGTAATAGAGAGATATTGGATCCATCAGTGTTTTAGGCTGAGTGTCTGATAACACACAGGATACCTGTTCCCCTCTAAGCCCCATCTAACCCTGAATAAACCTGGACCACTACCAGGCACGCCACCAACTTGGTGCTGGGTGTCAAACCAGAAAATGTCCAGACTACCAAGTGCAAGATAGCCAGTCAAAACAGTTTGAATAGGAAGAAAAACACTTGGAAGGGCACCGTACTAGTTTCAAAGCTTCAACCTTTCAAACTGGTTGGTTCATCACCCTGACTTTCCCACAGCAGTTTGTTTGTATCGCGTTTGGCCCTGGACACGTCAGCAAATCTCGTCACTGATGTACTGTTTGAGGAACTCCAGTTGGATTTAAAAATTTGGAGACTGAACACTCGTAGCACATCTTTTGCTTCTTTTTGCATCTATTGTGACAGAAGCTAGTTTGAAAGGATTGGAACGTGTACCAAATGGCGCTTCGGCACCATCATCAGGCTGTTTTATGAAACACGAAGTAGAAAAGAAGCTGTTGTTATTTGTTATTTGGTTTTTTTAGGAGTATTAGCAACTAAGGCCATATTGCTCCGGGGATATGCGGTGGTCATTCCCTGACCTTTCCGCATCCTCCGTATTTGGTGGTCACGGGCTCGAACCCCGGTCTAATCAAGAAGCGTGTGCTACACACTGCCGCTCCTTCCCACCTGGCTACGGAGGTGCCTAGAAAAGAAGCGATACCCTCATATACCCCTGAGAGGTGTCCACAATAGTTCAGACTCTGACTAGACGATGTATCTCTATTCCCAATTAGCAACCGAACTGCTCTACATGGGAATGGCCATAGCAAAAAGGTAATGCCATATTTCGCCCTTAACATGCCTACAGAAAGGGGGCTCTCAACAGTGATTGAAAACTACTCAAAATCTCCGTCATCTCTATCTCCTAATTTTACAATCCCTGTCATGGTTTCAACATATCAAAAAACAGCGACGCATCACAGACGGATCAGACAGTGTACATCTCTTGTCAAGGTCAAGAGAACAGCTTCATTCCAACTCCTATTTCAAAATGTGCGATCTATGAGGAACAAATTGAATGAAGTTGAGGAGCTCTTGCTGTCCAGTTCAATGGATGTGATTTGCTTTGCAGAAACATGGCTTGATCCAGTGAAGACACACTTTCTTCTACTTGGCCTGCAGGCCTGCAAGATATCAATCAGATGGTGTGCACATCTAGAGAAAATCGCAGGGGAGGAGCAGTTGCAATTGTGTTCAATGAGCAGGTATTTTCTATCCACTCAGTATCGAGCCAGTCTAATTCTTTCGAGGCAGTTCTAGTCACACTAAAACCTAAAAACAATGACAGCCAAAACGTTTCTCTCGACATTGTCGCAGTGTATATCCCACTAGTTCCAGACGCATAAATAGTTGATGAACTCCTCAATTGGCTGCTTAACCATCTCTACTCATCACTGAAGCATGTCATATGTGGGAATTTCAATCTCCCAAATACCCTGGGGAGCCTCAAGAGAAGACTGAGTCAGCGTCTAAACATATTCTGTCTTAAACTGGTGAGCACACCATCCACGAGGGGTGAGCACATTGGACCTCACGTTTGCGTCAGCAAACTGTAGCTAACCAAAACCCGACAAGCAACATAGTCTTATCATAACCCCATCAGTCTCTCTATGCAAATAGAATTGCCCATCACTTCTGGCAGAAGGAAAGTCACAACCAAAACAATTACAGCGCCCAAATACCTCAATCCTGAAAGGTGTGTTTATGCGGCCCAAGCAATCCCATAGACTGTCCTTGAGGAATGCGATTCTGAACTCGGAATTGACCTAATGACAAGATGGATAGCCACTATCTCTCTCTATGGTGCAACAAAGAAGCTAACCATTACAGAGCATTCGAGGGCCTGGCGGAGTCCAAATGTCTCTGAAAACTTCCATGTCAAACAAAACATGCACAAGTGGTGGTAAAACTCCGGCTTACCCTCGGACAGAACTGCCTTCTCCCTAGCTAGCTAGGGCACTTTTTATTAGGAACAAGAGGGAGGCAATAAAAATTCACCTAGAGGTTACCATAAATAAGGGGAAGCGCTTCCATAGAAGCAAATCTGAGGATGCCATCGACTCACTCAATCTGAGCAGTTGGCTTGACCATATAACTAGGTTCGTGGCTCAGCCAGAATCCACTACACCAATGGAATTCCCAATCAATCTGATTTTAACAGACCCCTTAAATTTAGTTCAACTCACCAAATATCAGCTGATAGATGCAGTAAATAGTTTAGCACCTACAGCCGCATCCGGCTCCGATGGGATTCCTCAGTTTATGCTGAAATGCCTGAGTACATTTATTGTTGATCCCATTCTGTCGTTATTTAATAAAATTCTTCCCTTCTATATGGCATGTCTATCTAGTAAGACTGCTGCCAAAAATATGCTCTGCTTCTAAGCCTTGTCACTTCCGTCCGTTTTCTTCTGCGTCAAGCCTATTAAAGCTATTTGAGAAATCTCTTCTGAAAACGTTAACCACCCAAATAATGCCACATCAGCCACTGCAGATCCACTATGCCGTCCACTGTGGGTTGCTTTATCAACTATCCAAAGGCAAAGCAATCACCTGCCTAGACTATACAACTGATCCGGCGAACGATCGTAAACTCGAGAAAAAATGCCTTCTCACCCACCTACAGCAGGCCTGGCAAACCCGCTGGACGACTTCGACAAAAGGGGAAGTCACCCGAAGATTCATACCGGATAATCAACTAGTGTTTCCCAAAAGCCCAAACTGGTTTTCACCGGGACTGCTGACATCTTACCTGCTCACGGGACATGGCGCAATAAGAGCAAAACTCTCCAGTTTCGGATTGAGTGATACCCCTCTCTGCCACTGTGGACAGCCAGAGACGTGGGAGCACCTCATGCACCACTGCCAACTATACGAAGACCTCCGCTGCCTCTTAATAACTAGAATACGTTTCTCGCCAATAAACCAAGAACAATATCTCCTGGAGAGCGAGGACAATTATAAAGCCTTAACGCAGTTTGCGCAGGATCTTTTTACTAGAAGAAGAACATACCCACAACCTTAGCAGGAATTTTCCCACAAACTAACCACTCGTTATCCATAATAAAGATCCTTAGATCTGTCAACCAAACAAAAACCTAACAACTACAATCTGGAAAACTAATCATTAACTTAACCTGGATCTGACCACTGGCTTAAACTGGAGTCATTATCTGGACTTGACCACTCACACAGATGGGACAATATGTCCCAGGAATGGCATACGAAGACCTGACAAAGACAATATGCAGTTTGCTGCCGAAACATCGTTAGGCGACCTGAACCGGGTACCCTCACTTGGTTCACTTTCTTTCCCTTCCCTTGGCAGGGGATGGTTACTCTGTACCCTCCCCCCTGTCATCCCCTATCTTCACCTGGTGAGGCATGGGCCTGCCCCGCTGACTTTTGGGGTTATCTTCACTATTGACCCCATATTTCTGCCTTTCACCCCCCAGTCTTCAGTCTCCCTTCCCTCTCTAGCTATCTTGCTACTAGCGTTTGACCCTTGCCAAAACTACACAAGCCCCACACTAAAATTAAAAAAAAAAAAAAAAATGAACTCTAACCCGTATAACTTATATCTCTTTCGGCCTGACCCAATTTCTAGCGTTTCTTCCCCCTCTCCACTTTTTTTTTTTTTTTTTTAGGTCCTATCCACTGAAATCTCAGGAAATTAGGTGGCAGGACCTGCCAGAGTAAATAGTAAATTTCTAAAATACTGGTGTACCTGGTCTGCCTCCACGAGGTATAGTGTGGGCAACGGTGGGTCTCATTTGAGACCAAACGGCTAAAAGACCAGATGAACAACGGTACAAAACATTACACACCACAATATCCATACACTTTTAAACCTCTGGCCTCTACAGTGTTCTGTATCACACCACAATGTATACTATGCGGAGATGGGGGAAACCCCTGGTGCCGTTAGACCCTAAACACACTATACACTATACTATGCCACCCGTTAAGATCCACCGCTACAAATCTAGTCACCACTGCTACCAAGATCCTCGAGGCATTTGAGCACGGTTCGGAAATGACCGTTACTTATATCGGCGTCCTGGCAGCTTTTGATTCCGTATCCGTTCACACGTTGGCAAGGCTACTACGTGAGTACTACCTCATTGATGGAGATGTGTTCTCGTTTATTCAGACAATGCTTGAGTACAGGACCATTATTGTTCGTGGTGCCAATTAGTGCTACACCAGAACTATTACAGCTGGAGTCCCACAGGGTGGGATCCTCTCTGGTATCTTGTTCTCAGCTGTTTTTCTGCCTTTTGTGACTGGCCGAACTGATATCACCTTCGCTGATGATATAAAGCTGTTCACTGCTATCAACCCTTGAGACACTGCTGACTACACAAATGCCTTAATCATACAGAAAATCCAGTACCTTGAGGCCTTCCTCTCCGGTTTCGGCCGGAGAGGAAGGCCTTCACATCAATCCTGAGAAGTCGAATAGTTTTGAATATTTTTGACCAGAAGATCTTCTTTCTACCACATATAGACCACCTGCAAATAAAGTTCTGTTGACTCTGGTTGATGCTTAAGCAACAACTTATGCATGTCCATGACCAGGCCATTGGGTGCAGATATATTAAGACATGTGTCTATCCGGTCATACTTTATGATGCAGAAATCTGGACCTCAACTGCCGCAACGCATCTGAGATGGATTTTTGTGGGCGAATTTTGGCTATTGAAGTGGGCCATATGGAAATTTTGGCTTACCCCACGTACCAAGGACCACCCAGATGGTGGCAGCTTTAAACATCAGAGATCTGCCATTATCCGTGAGAGAAGACTTGTCTTTGTTGTAAAAATGATGGTTGGCATTATTTCGGAACCAGACTTCTGGGCTAACTGCGGATGGAGAATCCCAGTACCAAGCCTTCAGGCCACCCTAAATTGGTTAAAGTTATCTGATTGGTTCTTACCCATGCAAATGCTGCAGTACATACACTCCTTGGATGGTGACCTCTACAAGTTCACATTGGATAAAAAACATAGGCAGAACTTACTCCATCAACTTCCTTTTCAGGATCACGTCACAGTACATTAGAACCTGCTTCCGAGGACCTGTCCATCACTGCCATGGATCCCTCACTACATTGTTCCAACTTTCTGCTCCTGCTCAGATGACTCCAGAACTGTAAAAGGACTGCTCCCTGGAGAATAATTTAACTTGATAACATGCTGTTGTGTATATATTTTCATACGTAAATTTGCAATTTGTTTTCTCCAGTGTTTAATCCTGCACTTTTATAATTAATAATAATATTGTTTTTTCTGCTATCTTATCCTTGATTATATTAGCCTTTACTGTAAATCCCCTGGCTTGTAGCCATGAAGGGTATTGTGTACGGTGTGTGCCTTTTGTATGTAATAAAAAGTTCTTCTTCTTTTATATACATAACATCCTTTTCTGTCAAGTTACAGGTTCCACCATAAAATCTCTAAAATTCAGAGAAACATTCATTGAATCTTAGAATGGAGAAAAAATTCTAAACGTTCCAAAGAAGATTAGGTCTGAACGCAACATTCATTATTTAGAGGCTATACCACCTCGAAAAAAAAGCACGCCCGACTAAACCTTGTCGAGTATGTACTGGAAATAAAAAATGCTGAGAAACACGCTATTATTGTCCAGTGTGCCAAGAAAAGCCTGCTCTTTGTGTAGAAGAATGTTTCAAGAAATGTCACAAATAAACACTATAATATTATCGTGAGTTTTAGTAATATACTTTTCTTTATGTATTTGTAAATTTTTTTTTGTGAATAAATTTTCTCAGTATAAACCAAGAGCTTCGTGCACAGAACGAGGAAATTAGAAAGGAAATGAGCTTGTTGAAAAACGAGATGATAGACCTGAAGAGCAATGTTATGCTATTGGAGAGATCCGTATTACCATAATTTCTGTGGGGTCCTCAGACCTCAAAACTAGCTAGCAGAGATGTTGAAACCGTATCTCCTCAATTGGGAAAAGATTGTGTTGAATGAGTATCCTTCTCGACGACTAGTTCACATTTTTCTGATGACGTTGATTTTTCATTCTTATCCCAGAAGCCCACTGTCCATCAGTTGCACGCATTTGCTACAGATATACTCGTAGCTGTGCCTGAAAGGCAAGTCATACCAATCCGAGTTAACTCATATTTGGCAGTCAACCTGTTAAACACATCAATCAGATTGCCTTGCAGGTCTGGTTTTGAGACAGTGCAGTTTGCAGAACTGAAGTCTTTCTTGGTAAGAGTAATCTTCCTAGAATTTTTTTATTTTTTTCTGTAATGTATGTTGATTATTGTCATTAATCACTCTGCCAATCTTTGGATATTAAGCCTGATCTGCCTTCATCAGTATTATTAAAAAATACTGAAAACAACAATGGGCTTAGCACTGAACCTTGGGGGCTCCGGTAATGTTATTAGTGTTATTCAGTGATAATAAGTGCAGTGCCCATTGATAACCACACTTTGTCTTCTCCCACTCAGCCATCCCTATATCCATAACAGTAACTTGCAAAAATGCCACATTGCTTCAATTTCTGTGGCAGCCTTTTATGTGTGATACATTATCAAAAGCTTTTCTGAAATCTAAGTATAAGATGTCAAAATTATTTTTTGATTGAGTTTCTTTGTCACTGCATCATAGTATCTAATCAGAGAAGATTGCCCATGTACAATTCCATGCTCTGACTGCAGTATAACTCCATTCCTGTTTATATGGTCTTGCATTACTTCTTTAACCAGTGACTCATTTTTCCTGGAACAGAAGTTAATCTAACAGGACTGTAATTACCCATTTTACCCTTTGTACCTCCCTTTGTGAACAGGAGAGACATTTGCACAAATGTCTTTAATGATTGATTTTGAGAGACTTTCCCTGAATTCAAGAATGTTTCAAAATTATGGTGAAAGGTCTGTTTATCTTTTTTGCAGCTTCTCTTAATATAATTTGATAGATCTCATTAGCTTCAGGTGCTTTGTTCAGTCTTCAACAGTTTCTCTTCCATTTTCTTTTCAGTTATCACAAAATCATTCAGCTCTCAGTTATAAGTTGGTGTACTTCTAGTATGCCAATCTCTTAAACACTTCATGTCCGGATGTAGATGCAAAATATTTATTCAATTTGTCAGCAATTAGAACAGTCTCATCAATAGTTATGTCATTCATATCTGTTGGACCAATGTGGTTCATTCCTCTCTTTTTAGTGTTAACATAAACAAATAACTCTTTACTACCTTTCATTGCATTCCCAGCCAAAGACTTCTTGTATATGCCTTAGCATGTTTGACCCCATTTGTGATTTGATTTCAGACTATTTTGTACTTACTTTGTTTCTGTGTCCCCCCAGATAATTTATGATCATCCCATGTATCAGTTCATGTGACATACATTTAGTTTAAATCTTGAACAGTAGTTGGCATGAAAAGCTTTGTGACTTCTGCACTTACTTTTGAATGTTTCCCATTTTAAGTTTGCATTTGATAACATTTTAAGCTGGTTTCACTGATCCACTGAATAGAATTCAAAAACTAAGACCATTGTCACCTTTAAGAAAAATCCCTTTCCTTTACTGTTGGGTAGTTACAGCTTTATGTAAATCCCACATCAGTACTGTGATCAGTGCCACCTAGTCATTCTTTATCTTCAGAATCTTAATGTATGAGGAGTCACAGCTGATAATAAGATCAAGAGGATTGCTTTATCTTGTTGCTTCTCTAACATGCTATCGTAGAAAGCAATCATTCAGTAAATTCTGAAAGTTTCTGCTTATTGTGAGTGACCAGCCCACAAGTTCCGGTTAATATCTGGAAAGCTAAAGTTCCCCATCATAAGACATTCTGATTTACTGGCCCACTCTGTTGTCTGTGTAGATTTTCATAATTCTCATCATAGTCAATTTGCCTATAACAACCCCTTCCATCACTTTTGTTTTTCCAATGCTTATGTCACACCAAACTGGCATAACTATTGATTACAATGTCCACGTATGTCAACCAGGTGTAATTCCCTCTTCTGCCTTTCTGTAAACTTTTCTTTTTATTCAAATTTGGCATCCTCTGTATCTGAGTGGCACATGTTTCTGATATCTCTACAGGGTAAACATTTCATGACTTAACTAGTACTTCAGATTCTTCAAATTTATTTACTATACTCCTAGCATTAGTGTACAAGCATCTGTTTTTGCTCCTAGTAACTAACAATCCCATGTAATTGCTTGTACCATGAGGGCCACCCACAGCCCTTATAATCTCCTACACTTTGTTTTTTTGACTGCTTTGTGTCCTAGTAGAAGCAGTGTAAGAATCAATTTCATCTTTGCTTATGGCTTCTCTTAAACCATTAGCATTTTACCCTCCCCTCCAAAAAAAAAGATATCAAATTTCTAATCTGCCTAACACTGCCTCAATAGCATCAGCAAATATTCCCATCTTAAATCCATTGTTTGTGTTTAACTTATGGAGTGGTAGCCATTCTTATTCATAAGGAATTAAGAATTGGACATACGGTAAAATCTTTCTTTAAATGAGAAAAATAGGAAAAATCATTAAACTACAGATGATTATATGGACCTGAACTATTAAATAAATGTAATTCAAATCGTCATCTTGAGCCATTGTCGATCCACCACAGGATGAAAGCCTCCTCAATTCCAACAGAATCACTTAAATGAGTAATAAGTTGGCCATCCACAGAGGGAGAGGTTAGGGATTTGCCAGCTGAATAAAATGCCATATGTTTACAGAGTCATTCAGTCCTACAAAGAGTCTCATAAACATAGCAGGTGGCATTTCCATCAATGCAGAGGTGAACATTCCAAATTATAAATCTTTTCAGATATGTACAAGCGAAGAGAACAGTTATGCAGGAATTACTGCTTACATTCAAAATACTGTTCTGTGTTACTTGTTGTAATGTTGTTAGTTAATTGTTGCTGTTAGACCATTGCTGTCTGTATATCCAAAATAGAAAGGAGTTAGTACTGTTTTGCCATTACTTGGTCCTGCCCCCCTTCCATCTTGTTTTATAGTCTGCATTGTATGTAGACAAAATTAAGTAGTTTCTTGGAAAGTAAATTCTAAATTTGCCAAATATTTACCGTGTTGATTTATTCTTCTCTTATTTTATATTTAAATTTTACTTTGTTTTGTTTATGACTAAAGGTAGTTCAGGTTGCCTTGTTTTTTTTCCTTCTACAAAAATTGCTTCATTGTTGTGTGCAAGTAAAGCTGTTTTTATTAGAGTTTTGGAATATTTGCATGTGAGATAGCTGTCTGATTTATGTTGCTTATGCTACATTAAACTGCTCTGTTCACATTTAACTGTAAATATTCTAACCCTTAATTTACATTTGTTACTAATAGTCTTTTTCTGCTTGCTGCTTATATTTATTAGCACTCTGTTATGCAGTTTTGTTTATATGCAAAGTATGTAATTCATTTATAATTGCAAAATGTGATTTCAGATAAATTTTGAATGTATTTTTGGGATGGCTTAAAAATTGCAGTTTAAATCTTTTGTAAAAGAAAAATGGGTGAATTTGTTGTTATAAGAGGGTTTGTTATTATGGATACAGAGACTTGATTAGTTTTTACTTTACTTTCTTATGGCAAATATTTAAATCTGTCAAATATAGCAAACAAAAGATATAATAAGCTGAGAAGTATAGTTAAGTATCTTTTGAATTGCATTATCTTTATCATTGATTAATTTCTTTTTGGATTGGTTTAAAAGGAATTTAGACATATCAGCAATGCAGAATATTTCCTAGTGTTGTTGAATAAATGTAGAAAAAAGATAGCATATAATTCTTTACTGATTATATTTATTGATTTATATTTACTCCTTTTTTTTAAATTTATTTTAGCCTAATCATTTAATAGGCTTAAAAAGAGCCTATTTGAAGCTTTCATTCCTTACAGTGTCAGACTTGACAAAGGTTCGCAAGGATATTTTACCTGTTATCAAGAAGAATCAAGAAAAGATGAAGTCTGCATCTGTTTATTTGGAAATGTTAAGCAAGTAGGAATATTTAATTCCTCTATAATAAACTTTTCACTTTAATAAGCTTTTTCGAGTAATTAAACTTATTATTATTGCGTTTGTATTGTGCTTTTTCTAAAGTTTTTTGAAATAGCATTATAATGGCTGAATGATATGGGGGAAGGAGTGTGCTTTTTTTCTGCATTTTCCAAAAAAAAAAAAATATCATTCACACCTCCCTATCACCAAAAAGTGCCTATCCAATTCTGCTTTGAACTTGATCAAACTATCAACCTCAGCTAATGTTGCAAGTAGTTCGTTCCAGTGGTCCACAACACACTGCCCAAATGTAAACTTCGTGAGATCCATCCTTCTGTTACCCTCCAAAATTGTGTCTTCCAGTTCTCTTTTTTTGCTAGTGAAAATATACCTCCCTCATTAATTTTACTGATTCCCAGGGTCATATATACTTTTGTTAGGTTTCCCTAAGATGTCTAGTAACCACATTTGCAAGTCTGCACTTTCTAAACCATTCTTCATATGGACATCAATTTGCACCCTCCTAACCAGTCTAGATGCCGTTCACTGAACACTTACTAGAATGTCTTCACGCATAGTCTCTAGACCTGAATATGATATTCTAAATGCAGTATCAACTTTGTCTTATAAAAAGGGATAATACATCCTTTTCCCTACATCCTTTTGATACATCCTTTTGAGACACCCTGTATATATATATATATATATATATATATATATATATATATATATACACAAAGGGTACTAGGAAAGTTTTGCAATATGACGCAACAATAAATCACAGGAAGCTGCTTGTTGCTGCATGTTGAGACATGTTCATACGTGCATAGTAGCCACCGTGCCAAGTCGATGGGCTCAGTTATTCATTAGTAGTGAGAGTGTAAAGTGCTTGCGATGGCATCGTGGTCACGAAATGAGATAAGGACAGTTTTGCGGTATAATTTCGTGCATGGTTTAACCATAGACCAGTGCTTAGAAGAAATGACTCTTGCACTAGATGATGATTGTCCACATCGTACAACGATATTCAGGTGGTATAGAGAATTCCAAAGGGGAAATTTCACTCTGGAGGATTCTGAGAGGCCGGGAAGGCCACGAACGTCAGTTACGGAGGAAAACATTACTGCTGTGAGGAAAATGCTTGACGAAAACAGGCGAGTGACCTACCAACAGATAGAGGATACTTTGGGCCTAAATGCACCAGCAATTCGTTCGATTCTGCAAGATCATTTGCACGTGAAGAAACTTTGTTCTCTCTGGGTGCCGCATCAACTGACTGAAGAGCAGATGACACGACGTGTGACTTGGTGCCGGGAGATGTTAAAAAAGTTTGATACGGGACAATCTCGGTATGTGAACAACATCGTGACAGGTGACGAGACTTGGCTGTACTATTACGATCTGCCGACCAAGGCTCAAAACAAAGTTTGGGTCTTTGATGATGACGACACACCCGTAATTGTCAGAAAATCCCGATCTGTAAAGAAGAAAATGATAGCTGTATTTTTCAAATCGAGTGGAATTGTGGAACGTGTCGTTTTGGACACGCAGAAGACAGTCACAGCTAAGTGGTATACTGAACAATGCCTGCCTAAAGTCATTGGATCTATGAAGAACCTGCGGCCAAAGTCAAGAATGGACACCTGGTACCTCCATCACGATAATGCTGCAGCTCACCGCGCCAAAGCCTGCACCGAATATTTGACCACGACAGGACTGAAACTTCTCGAGCACCCTCCCTACAGTCCAGACCTTGCTCCCTGCGACTTTGCACTGTTCCCGCATGTGAAAATGAAGCTAAAAGGGAGGCGGTTTTCCAGTGATGAGGACCTTCTACGGGCTTGGGACAACGAGTGCGCTTTACTCCCTAGTGAAACTTGGCAGAACTGGTTTAAAGATTGGTTTCGGAGGATGGAGAGGTGTATTGAATGTAGAGGAAATTACTTTGAAAAAATTAAATAAACAAAGCTGTATTGCAAAACTTTCCTAGTACCCTTTGTACGTACATACATACAGGATGTCTCAAAAATATTGGTACAAACATTTAATGGAGGTAGGTAACACCTAAAGGAATGTGAATTGCATAGTAGCCCATAACTGGAAACGTCACTGTAAGTCGGTAAACGGTTTCTCCAAGAAAGTGTTCAAGACTTGAATTTTCCAGCCTATGTTTTGTTCACGGATGAGGCTTATTTTACTCGGGAAGGCTTATTCAATCAGCACAATGCTCATGTGTGGGCTCACGACAACCCACACGGTGTGCACCCCCATGCGGCACAACATCGCTTCGCAATAAATGTGTGGGCAGGTATGGTCGGTGACTGCTTAGTCGGCCCATAGCTGTTATCATCCCGCATGAACTCCGCTAAATATCAGATCTTTCTTGAACAAGTTCTACCAGGGTTACTTGACGATGTTCCAGCAAATGTGAGACACAACATTTGGTTTCAACATGACGGGGCGCCTGCCCATTATGGAAGGTGTGTTCGTGACCATTTGAACAGGCGTTTTGGGCATCGATGGATTGGCCGTGGTGGACCTGTTGCCTGGCCCCCACACTCACCTGATTTATCAAACCTTGATTTCATTCTGTGGGGAGCCCTGAAATCTATTGTGTATAAATCGCCTGTGGAGACGAAAATGGATCTTGTGGCGAGACTTGTCTGCGCTTCTGCTACTGTCAAAGAAACTCCAGGTGTGTTTGACAGTGTCTACCAATCCATGCTGCGTCAGTGTCACGCATGCATCGCGCCTCATAGTGGAACCTTCGAGCATCTGTTGTAACATCATGAAATGCATCCATTTCGTACTCCATTGTTAATATTATGTCAAATAAATGTTTGCCACTAATTACTGTCTTGTGTCATTTCTGCTTTTTGTGCCTCTGCTACTACTTTCCCGTGACGTTTCCGGTTATGGGTTCCTATGTGATTCACATTCCTTTAGATGTTACCTACCTCCCCTAAACGTTTATACCAATATTTTTGAGACACTCTGTATAAATCAGTCAAACAAAATTTTCTACTCCATGAGGAATTTTATTTCTGACTGGGTTTTAACTTGCAAGTCTTTTTTGTAGTAGTAGCAGTAATGGGAAGTGATGCAAGAAAGCAAGCTTACATAGGAACATTAGGAACAGGTGCATGTACACTTGCGTATACACCAATGCTAGGAGTTTGGTAAATAAATTTGATGAATTTGAGGTATTGCTCAAAACATCAAAGGCAGATATTGTTGGGATATCAGAGACGTGGTGTCACACAGATATAAGGAACAAAGAACTGGAATTTGGGGAGTACAATGTGTACAGGAAGGATAGACAGGATAGGAAGGGAGGAGGGGTTATGCTATTAGTTAAGAAACACATAAAATTCAAGGAAGTGAAGCTATTCGACATCGCTGGACAGTGCAGTGTCGAGTCAGTTTGGTGTGACATAAGCATTGGGAGATCAAAATTGAGAATAGGAGTGTGTTATAGGTCTAATGACTCTGATGAGTATAATAAGAAATTGTACAGGGAAATAGTGGGCCAGTAAATCAGAGAGTCTTATAATGGGAGATTTTAATTTCCCAGATATTGACTGAAATTTGTGGGTTGGTCACTCACACGCTAGCAAGGCTTTTGTGAATTTATTGGACGATTGTTTTCTACATCAGCATGTTCGGGAGGCAACTAGAGGGAGTAATACTCTTGATCTGATTATCAGTAGTGATTCTTCATGCATTAACAATCTGCAGATAAAGGAACCACTAGGTGGCAGTGTTCACAGTGTGCTGAAGTGGGATTTACTCAAAGAGGTAACTACCATCAGGGGCAAAGGGAAGGGTTTTTACTTTCGTAAAGGCGACTGTGGTGGTCTGAGACAGTACAGTATTTAAATTATATACGGTGGGACCAACTAATGATGTTACCAACAGCAAATTTAAAATAGGAAGCATTCAAAAAATTAATCTTGGAAGCTACTAGGCTTTACATACCAACTAAGAAATATTGTTCAAGGTTTAGGCCTAAATGGATGTCAGATGAGCTAATGAGACATATGGCAGAGAAGAAAAATGCATGGGATACATATAAATTAATGGGTGACATGGAAGCTAGTCTGTAATCAAGTCACAAAGGAGATTAGGCAGGCAAAGGCAGATTATGAGAAATCTTTGGCAAACAATTCAAAGAAAAACAGCAAAGAGTTCTTTATCTATGTAAACTCTAGAAGGAAAGGAATGAATCAGATTGGTCCACTGGATATTGATGGTTAAACTGTTGATAATCCTGCTCAGGTGGCTAACAAATTAAATGAGTATTTTGCATGTACATTCACACATGAGTCATTTAGGAGGGGAAATGCCAGAGGTGAATTGAACTCTGGCAGTGAGCTAGATGATTTTGTAATAACTGAGAGGAAAGTGTAGGAGAAATTGTTGAAGATAAACATAAAAAAGGCACCCGGGGTGGATGAGATCTATCCAGTTATATTAAAGGAGGCAGCAAAGGAAGTAAGCAAACCCTTAGTCATAATTATGAGAACTTCTTTGGACTCAGGGGAGGTACTCATGGACTGGAGAAGTGCAAATGTGACCCCAATTCCCAAAGGAGGATCAAAGGCTGACAAGTAACTATAGACCTGTTAGTTTAACTTCTGTTCCAGGAAAATTAATAGAGGCACTGGTTAAAGAAGCACTGCAGGATCATCTAGACAAGACTTCAGTTATAGTTCGGACACAGCATGGTTTTGTTAAGGGAAAAGTCTTGCCTGACCAATTTGATTGGATACTATGATGTAGTCACAAAGGAACTGGATGCAGGGAATAACTTTGATATCATATATTTGGATCTTATAAAGGCTTTTGATACTGTTGCACATGGAAGACTGCTGAACAAATTGGAGCAGTGTGGCATTGGAGGCAAATTGCTGCTATGGATAAAGGGATGGTTGAGTGGGAGAAGACAGAGAGTGGTAATCAATGGACACTGCTCATCATGGACTAATGTTATTAGTGGAGTCCCTCAGGGTTCAGTATTGGGTCCATTGTTGTTTTCTGTATTTATAAATGATATTGATGATGGTATATCAAGCTTAATGTCCAAGTTTGCAGACGATACGAAGGTTGGCAGGGTTGTTAAGGACACTAATAACAGTACTCTGCTGCAACAGGATCTAGAAAAGTTGAGCAGATGGGCTGAGAGGTGGCAAATGAAGTTTAACATTGACAAATGTAAAGTACTACATATGGGAAGCAGTAACCCCAGAGTAACATATCAACTCTGTGGTACTACACTGACAGTGGTAGAGAACAAAAAGGACCTGGTATTAATTGTGCAGGCAGATATGAAGTTTTCTGAGCAGTGCAGACAGTCTGCAAGAGTAGCTCATGGTGTCTTGTCAATGATATACAGGAATTTTTCTAGCAGGGATAAGGAGGTGATTATCCTCTTGTATAAGGCAATGGTCAGGCCACATCTTGAGTACTGTATACAGGTCTGGGGACCTCATTTTAAGAAGGATGTACAGCTGTTGGAACGAGTACAGAGAAGGGCAACAAGACTAGTGAATGGAACAAAGGGTTGCTCTTACGAAGAAAGGCTTAAGTTTTGCAAATTACAGTGTCTGGAGTCTGGGCACCTGCGAGGTGATCTGATTGAGGTGTATAAAGCCTTGAATGGTTTGAGCATGCTCAATGCTGATGGGATCCTTCCTCTTGCTCAGAATAATCACCTGAGAGGGCATAAATTCAAATTGAGGAAAGACAGATGTAGACTAGATGTGTGGAAATTTGTCTTTAGCCAGCGGGTAGTTGGTTGGTGGAACAGATTTCCACCTCTTGTTGTGGAAGTTGATAGCCTAAATAAATTTAAGGCTCAGCTGGACAGGTATTTCGAACGAATGGAGGGGTGAAATGGAAGTGTTTTTTTTTTTTTTTTTTGGCTGATTCTGCATAAGCTTGCTTTCTTGCATCATGTGCCTCTACTAATGCTAATAGCATCAACCAAAAAAAAAAAACAGTTCACCCATCTGTATGTAAACTTCAGCACATATATCCAGCAACCATCCTTCCTTAACTTGAATTTATGCTCCTTCATGTGTGTAGCCTCAGCATGCAGAAGAAAACCATGAATATTCATGTTACTCAATCCATTCAAGGTGTAAACACCTCAGTCAAACTGGTTTATTGAAACATTGCGAGACAGACATTGACAGCCATGTTCATCCACTACCTTTCTCCACCCACAGTGTTGTCCACGATGAGATGTTATTCCGGAAATGGTCTATTCCCGATACACTCTTGATACTGTTGAACGGGGATAGTGCAATTTCTGTACCACATCCTCGATAGAGTGACCCATGCCTTTGGCACCCACTATCATCACTCTTTCAAAGTTGGTTAACTCACGACGTTTACCTATACTGACATTGAATTACTGTCTACATGAATGTAGTAATGCAGTGTACCTATATACCTGCCATGTGGTGGATCCTTCCCCTAGCGAGAGGAGTGACAGTGTCATGTTGCCTAGGAACCAGATATCCTATGAATTCTGTCCTTTCAGTGTATATCCTCATGTAACTTCTCACGAGAGACAAAGTTACACCTATACGTGCTACAATCAATAAGGATCACATTGAAATCACCTTCTATCAAGATATTTGCACGTGCTTGCCCATTCCATATTTATATGGATGCTCTTGTTGTACATTTACAAAATGCTTTTTTAATGTTCAGGTAGCTTTTGATAAAAAGTATGACCTCCCTCTTCCTACTGTTTTGTTCTTCTTAAATATATCATACATGCAATAATCATTAGTAAGTCGTACATGCTGTAGTTTTATTCTTCCTAAATACATCATACATGCAATAATCAACATCGTTGTTGCCTATTTCTAAGTCATTGGCCTCCGTAGCCAGGTGGGAAGGAGCAGCAGTGTGTAGCATACGCTTCTTGATTAGACCGGGGTTCGAGCCCGTCACCACCAAATACGGAGGATGCGGAAAGGTCATGGAATGACCACCGCATATCCCGGAGCAATATGGCCTTAGTTGCTAATGCTCCTAAAAACCAAATAACAGCCTATTTCTAGGTGGCATCAAGTTTCAAACTCAGTTATTTTATTGACTGCACCCCTGCCTTGTAGATGCATTTTTGACATTGTATTTCTTACCACACTGACACATCTCTTAAAGTTATTTAAGCTTGTTGCTCTATCATTGGCTTCCTGTTCATTTAAAACATTGCTTCCCCAGCATATCTTTCCAATGCTAGAAGACCCTTTAACTTTTGAGGCCTCATACAAGAACTCATAAGAATTCAGTAATTATTGCTTTCATTCATATCATTGGATAAACCTGTATCTATATTAACTCTTCCGCCCACCATTTTCCTCCGACATTTAAGGCGGCCTCAATTGGCAAAAATTCTTGTACGACTTTTGTTCAAATATATTCCATCTCTAAAATAAAGGTTGATCTTACTTATCCCATTTTTCGTCATAGTCCTATACTTATATCCAACAGATGATCATTTCATGTATGGTTATTAATGATATTAGCTTCCACATGAATAATAATGCTTTCTTCAGACTTGAAGACTGACAATCTGTTTGTTACATCATTAACTTTTAATTTGAAATTAGTATTTTATGGTACTCTGTACTTCAGATTAATAATTTTTACTTACTATATTATGTGTGCATCTGTTTCCACAATAAATTTTCATTGGTCAAAAAGAATAGACCCTTAGTAATTTTCAATCTTTGAGGACAGAATTACTATACTTATGTGTTGTATTTGTATGTCATAATTGTAAACAATTATTTTGGCTTATTTTATGTGCAGTGAGTTGAGAGACAGTAGTGAAGGAGTATCTAAAAAAGTAGGAGATCAAATGGACAACATAATTGATATTAGGTAGGTACATAGCTTCTTCAGTACATTTAGTGATTTTTCAGTTGCCATCTACTTCAGTTTACCTAAATTTTATATATTTTGATATTTAAATATTTTAATTCAGTTTCCTAATTAAATCTGCAAATTTTATCATAATAATATTCAATAAGCATCTTGAAATGCTCTTATGAATTTAATTCACTTTTTATTTTTACATATCCTAGTTATTTATTTATTTTTTTTTGTATACATAATAAATTGTAATATGATTAAATTTTTGCTTTTATTACATTTATATGAAAGTAATTAGGCATTTTATGCAGACTTGCCTTGAGGATGGTCCTTAGGTAATAAACATGGATATTCCTTCAGATTGAATGGATAAATAACCCTTGTACTTGATACAGTGCCAGTCTAGATTTTAAATTAAGATTATACCTGATAAGCATCCTGATTTCCAGATAAGTAATGTTTCAGAGCCTAATAATACAATATCTGTTTTAATCTTTCCTGGCTGCTTTTGCCAGAACAGGCCCTTAGTAATTTTTATCATACTTGGGATTAGAATCACCATTCTAATTACACTGCCTATTTTTATTGATGATGTAATTAGTAGAATATTAATTAGCAAATTTGACTGCATGCCCATCAAATTGTGTTTTTGCATTCTATAACAAGTATCAACTGGATATGGATCTGTAGTTTCTTGATTTCTCTTATCAATGGAAGTATCATGAAAGATTTTTTTCTATTAGTTTTGTGAGTCCAGTGAATGTGATTCATATGTAAATATGAATCACATTCACTGTGGCTTATGTTTGTTGAAGGTTGAAGTAATACTTTAAATCTTGGTTGGTAGTAATGGATTTTTATGTATATATATATATATATATATAATTATACATATTTGAATAGCGTTTAAAATAGTTGGAAACGGAATCTTTCATAATAAAATAAAATAGTACAGCATACATCAGAGGCAGCAAAAAGCATATTCCTCTACATGATGCCTGAAATATAACCATATAAATAAGAATAAGAGTTAAAATAAAATAGTGCCAGCAGTATGGTTAAGACAAGAGCGAAAATAATCAAAATTAAACATAAATCAAACCGGGGGGGGGGGGAGAGAAGGGTAACAAGAGTAAAAATATTGCAGTAGAAACTCTCTAAAATAATTTAGAAAATCTAAATGAAAGAATAATAATTCATTGAATTTTGAAAGCCAATTAAATAGAAATTTAGCAGTACACCCTCTGATGGGTACCAGGTCCAAATTTATGTGAAATATCACCAACAGAGGTGTTAACCACTACAATAAAATAAAACAAAAATAAACCAAAAATAGACTGACCATTATGCCCCATCTCGACAGAGGACCACAAGGCCAATAATGGTCAGGGAATCGCTGCATTTTGATCCCTGGACAAATCGCCGCAAAGGAGAATCGATCAAAAGATCAGCCCATCATCCGATCCTCAGATCAAACCACCAATGCAGAAGATTTGAACAGCGGTGGTCCTGATGCACCGAAAATTGAAAAATAGAACAGCTACGAGCACTCCAGTGCAAAGCCACACTACTGACAAAGTAATCTCAACCAGATTATATAGACGAATAATGAACTATGGATGGCAGCACAGGCGCAGCGTTAGCAATTCGCCTACTACTGTCATGTGATATAATTATACATATTTGAAGAGCGTTTAAAATAGTTGGAAACGGAATCTTTTGGTTAGCAGCAATGAAGGAGATTGTGCTTAGCAGCAATGAAGAGGAAGAAAATTAAATGAACGTACATTATCTCACATATAAGTATCACAGTTTCTAAGGTAAGACGTTTGTTCAGTTATTACCATTTAAATTGCTACTATTATAAAAATAAAGTTAAAATATTAAGTTATTACTAGTGTAGTAAAATTAAGTTTCTAATAGTTATAAAAAAAATGGCGTATTTTTTTTAGCTTTTGGAACGTAACCCCCCCCCCCCTTTTGTACTGGTTCTTAGTCCTGTATGACACAGTTTCGCATTACACGAGATTTTGTAGGAACCACACTACCTTGTTATACAAGGGTTACCTGTTTTGCTACTATTGTAAGCAGACTTGTTCTTTGTTTGATCTTCTATCTAAACAGATGACAGACGTTCCATCTCTTCCAATTCTTTGTGTCTTGATTTAATGGATTTTGTTACACTTTGAGTTGTTCCTGCTATGAAAGTTGCTTTTATTTTCTCTACATTCTTTCTAATTTTTCTAGGCGTTGCCTCATTTAAGCCTGTAGCACATGCAATATCACATGGTCTTTCATTTTGCTCAAAGTGTTTCACAATTTTGTATTTTTCCTCTATTAACGGAGGTGGACTGGCCATAAGTGTACTGGGGAAACCCCAGTGGGCCTAAGGCTGGTGTGATTTTGGCCATAAACGCTTGTATGGGGCCGCTACAGTTTTTCCCCGGTAAGAATTTTTGAGCGGGTCGCCTCTGTCTATTGATATTGCTTTTATTTTTCTCTCTGTATCTGTATCTGTAGTATCTTCATTAGGATGCTTCCTTTTCACACTTTTTTCAAGTATTTTACTCATTTTTAGGGAATAAAGCACACTTGCAGTATAAAAAGGACAAAAATGAGGAGGCACACTTGATACACATAAACAAAGCTGCCCACTTGTAGCAACTGAATAAACAAAGTAGTAAAGGCAGATGTTTTCACCTCATGCTAGCTCACATTTTACTAAAGCATATTTCTGGAGGTTATTACCATAAAACAGTAAAAACAATTTTCTGCTACATTCCTGCTATTGGAATCTATTATAAATGGGTAGTAAACTCAATCTAATTGTATTTGCGATAATACTAATTGCTGGAATTGTGTGTTATTACGTTATTATGGAGAAATGTGTTTCCCCTTCACCGAAATCTTCAGTCACATAAAAAACATAAATGCATTATCAGAATCTCTGAATTCCTATTGTGTTTTGTTCAGTTGGGGTGAATCCCACGTTCGACATCCATTTCTTGTAAACACAAAGGCGAATCATGCATAAGTGAATTTGGTTCATGTTATATACGACATCGTTCTCCTGTTTATAAATTGTGTATATATATATATATATATATGGCACCTCCGTAGCCAGGTGGGAAGGAGCAGCAGTGCATAGCACACGCTTCTTGATTAGACCGGCGTTCAAGCCAGTCATCACCAAATACGGAGGATGCGGAAAGGTCAGGGAATGACCACTGCATATTCCCGGAGCAATATGGCCTTAGTTGCTAATGCTCTTAAAAACCAAATAACAAACAACAACAATAAATCGTATATGATCGAATTTGTGTAGTGTAAACACGTGTTATTTGAGGATTGACTTTGAGTTTTCCAGTTACCTTCTCTTACAGTGAGGTAATTTTAATTTTTTTCAAATAGTTATTAGAACCTTTGTATTGTGGTCTGCACTTCAATTTTTAATTGCAACTTTTTTGTAGCCATTGCAATTGATTTTTTTCAGCTGAATTATTCATTCATTTGTTCATTCATTCTTTTAATGACAGATGTCAAAATACCTATTACATCTGCCCTTAGGGCAGTTTTTCATTATATGATTTGCCTCAATGATTTCCCTTTATTTTTTTAGAATACATTCAAGATGATAACCTCAGTAGAATTTAAAGGTTTGCTGGTTACCTCCTTTTAAAAAATTTTGATATACTTGGAGAAGCCAAGTTGATAACCAGTAGATCAAGTGATGCATCTTAATTAGCGCATCAATGCTTCTGCTTGCTATGTAGATAGTTGATGATGCATTATTCTTATATTACAAGTATAAAAGAGCTATTATATGTATTCCCATCCAATATATTTAATTATTTTTTGAAAAATAAAATTTATGCTGAACATTGTGTTGAGATCAATGTGAAGCTAAGTAATGCAAGAGCTATATTTGTGGAGGTATAAATGACCTCCACAAATATAGGTAGCCAGGTGGGAAGGAGCAGCAGTGCGTAGCACATGCTTCTTGATTAGACCGGGGTTCGAGCCCGTGAGCCACCAAATATGGAGGATGCGGAAAGGTCAGGGAATGACCACCACATATACCCGGAGCAATATGGCCTTAGTTGCTAATGCTCCTAAAAACCAAATAACAACAACACAAATATAGGTATAAATCAACTGATGTACGAAATAGTTTCCTAAAATAATGCTTCTAGGCATTGTTTTAAGAAATTATTTCAGTTTCTGCATTGATGTGCAGTAATCTTATCAAACCAATATTTATTATTATTTATTTATATTGGCAGTAGATATTGAAAAAAAATCATAACCTGATTGGTCTCATGGTGGATCTTTTTTTTTTCTTATACCAACCTTTTCAAGCTCACAGTGCAACTGCAGTTTTTTGCACTCCACCAGAGACCTCCTATTTGCATGTTTGACAAATTGAAGAACAACATTGATGTGGGTTAGGATTGTAAATAGGGACTATCTAGCCTGTATAATTAATATATGACCTAGGCAGATAAAGCCATTAATTTAATTTACTTATGTGTTAATCAAGTTAGTGAATTTATTTTATTATAAGTAAATTAAAGAATTCTCCAATGATGTATGGGAAATTAGCTTTGCTGAAATCATAACACAATGCAGAATTTTTTTTTTTTTTTTTTTTTATGTGAACCCCAAACACGAGAGGTATTAGAACCTATAGTACTTAGTACCATGCTATCCTGTTAATGTTTTCCATTGAAAGTAATTTAATATTTTAGTAGTAAATTTAATAAAAATGGTATCATATATTGCACAGCAAGTGAGATATAGTAGTTTGATGTAATTGAAATTAAATGAAATTATTATAACATTAAATGGAAAGTTTGTTGTGTATTATCTTTCTATACATTAAAATAATTTTCCTCCTAATGATATTTATTCAGCCAGTGGGAGAAGAGAGATGCCGGTTACGTGATAATACATAACAAATACAAAAATACGTAACAGGAGCTTGTTTTACTGTGGTAAAACAAACTTCTGTTTAAGCGTGGTCACACGATATGTTTATCTAACATGACCATGTGGTACCATTCTTGATTTTCATATGTAACGTATTTATTTAAATAAACTAAATGCAACAAGGCATAATATTTTAAGAGTTTAAGATTCATAGGCATCCATTGATGAAAAGCCAACTAGCTTTGAAATGGTGCCGTCTAGGTGATGGTGCCCACCGAGAATAATGGACAATAGTCTTCTCTATTAGTGAAGTGTTACTTATTCGAGGTAGTGCAATACATGGTAACTCGTTCTGTAGGATGAGCACGATATAGATAAAATGATGCTTTTCACACTATGGTCGTAGTTTTTCTTTAAGAGTTGTACATAGACTATGGTGTATGTACACCGATATTATATAGATTTAGTAATGTATTTATGTATTCATAGCTGAGGAAGAGACACACGCAGAGTCGAAAGCTTCTGTAAGTATTTTATTTTATTTTATCAAAAAAGCGAGTGCAACGAGCAGGGGGCGAAGCCCCCATAGTTATTATTATTATAATAATATGAGTAATAAACTACATTTATCAAAAGTATCCTTGTTATAAGTAATAAATGTACTTCTGAAAGAACCTTTATTGCTTATAATAAATTACGTGCCTACATTCATATGGCGCCTCTGTAGCCAGGTGGGAAGGAGCAGCAGTGCGTAGCACACGCTTCTTGATTAGACCGGGGTTCGAGCCTGTCACCACCAAATACGGAGGATGAGGAAAGGTCAGGGAATGACCACCTCATTTCCCGGAGCAATATGGCCTTAGTTGCTAATGCTCCTAAAAACCAAAAACCAAAACAGCCTACATTCATAATTCAATTTTAATTCTTAAATTTGTCTGCTATGTCTTTTTTACATGTTCTTTTATTAGGTTATAGGTTATATGTTATATACAAGTACATAAAAAATACAAAATTAAAATTAATTCTAGTTAATGGTACATAAAATAATAATACACATTAAACTTAACCTAATGGTATAATAACTTCATTTAATCTTAATTACATATGTTCAGCTGCATCCTGTATTATCTAGCCTTTTGTGTCTAGCACTATTTGAACTACGGTGTCTAATTATTTATACACTGCTATGTATATTTCCCTTTCAACAGACCTAGTTAAAAATAAATCTTTAAATCTAGAGATCATCGATGCCATATAAACTCAGAGCTTATAAGCTTCACTGAGCTGGTTCTATTTGGAATATTTTTTAAAATAAAAGATGGAAATACACGTTGGAAATTCGTCTAATTTAGCTAAATTCATTATTCCTCTCAAAATTCTGCATTTTGAAGATTTTACATTTTTTCATTTCTCTTAATACATTTGCACATGATTCTTATAAGGCTAAGTTTAGCTTGATAGGTCAAGTGAAAAATTAAGTTGAACTTTTGGTCTGTGTAAACCATAAACACTGTTTACACAGTGATTACAGTTTACACAGCCCAAAAGTTTAATCACTGTGTTTAATAAAAGTTTAAATCCGACATACCTAATGTACATTGGAAACTAGTTGTCATTATACGCATCAATGATATAGACATTCGTATATGCTTACCATATAGACAGTATATAATCTAGGATTCCTGGGAACAGTTGGTTGATATTTAAGGGAGAAAGGAATAAAATTGTAATGGATGCCTGACTCAGTAACAGAGTGGTGAATTACCTTTTGGTCGTAGTGCTGATCATTTGATCTGTGCACTTTCTTAAATGGTGAAGGTTTCAAGCAGAACACAGGATTCATTTAGTTGTAAAAATAAAGCTCTAGCTTTAAATTAAAAAAATAAAATTGCATAAACAAATCTATAACCATACAGTCGGTGGTTGGATTCATGTTATGTTCTGTTGCACATGTAGGAATGGTGAGAAAGTTCCTATTGAAATTAGCATTAGCATTAGTAGAGGCATATGATGCAAGAAAGTAAGCTTATGCAGCATCAGCCAAAAAAAAAAAAAAAAACCAGGCTCCCATTTCACCCCTCCGTTCATTCCAAGTACCTGTCCAGCTCAGCCTTAAATTTATTTAGGCTATCAACTTCCACAATAAAGGATGAAAGTCTGTTCCACCAACCAACCACCCGCTGGCTAAAGGCAAACTTCCGCACATCTACCTTAATCTGTCTTTTCTCAATTTGAATTTATGCCCTCTCAAATGATTATTCTGAGCAAGAGAAAGATTCCCATCAGCATTCAGCATGCTCAAACCATTCAAGGCTTTATACACCTCAATCAGATCACCTCGCCTAGTCTCCAGACGCTGTAATTTGCAAAATTTAAGCCTTTCTTCGTAAGAGCAACCCTTTGTTCCATTCACTAATCTTGTTGCCCTTCTCTGTACTCGTTCCAACAGCTCTGCATCCTTCTTAAAATGAGGCCTCCAGACCTGTATACAGTACTCAAGGTGTGGCCTGACCATTGCCTTATATATAAAGGGATAATCACCTCCTTATCCCTACTAGAACAATTTCTGTATATCATTACCAAGACACTATGAGCTACTCTTGCAGACCGTTTGCACTGCTCAGAAAACTTCATATCTGCCTGCACAATTACCCACAGGTCCTTTTCATTCTCTACCACTGTCAGTGTAGTACCACAGAGTTGATACGTCACTCTGGAGTTGCTGCTTCCCATATGTAGTACTTTACATTTGTCAATGTTAAACTTCATTTGCCACCTCTCAGCCCATCTGCTCAACTTTTCTAGATCCTGTTGCAGCAGCATAGTGTCATTAGTATCCTTAACAACCCTGCCAACCTTCGTATCGTCTGCAAACTTGGACATTAAGCTTGATATACCATCATCAATATCATTTATAAATACAGTGGACCCAATACTGAACCATGAGGGACTCCATTAATAACATTAGTCTACGATGAGCAGTGTCCATTGATTACCACTCTCTGTCTTCTCCCACTCAACCATCCCTTTAACCAATTTGCCTCCAATGCCACACTGCTCCAATTTGTGCAGCAGTCTTCCATGTGCAACAGTATCAAAAGCCTTTTTAAGATCCAAATATATGATATCAAAGTTATTCCCTGCATCCAGTTCCTTTGTGACCACATCATAGTATCCAATAAAATTGGTCAGGCAAGACTTTCCCTTAACAAAACCATGCTGTGTCCGAACTATAACTGAAATCTTGTCTAGATGATCCTGCAGTGCTTCTTTAACCAGTGCCTCCATTAATTTTCCTGGAACAGAAGTTAAACTAACAGGTCTATAATTACTTGTGTTGCCCTTTGATCTTCCTTTGTGAATTGGGGTCACATTTGCACTTCTCCAGTCAATGGGTATCACCTCTGAGTCCAAAGAAGCTCTCATAATTATGGCTAAGGGTTTGCTTACTTCCTTTGCTGCCTCCTTTAATATAACTGGATAGATCCCATACATCCCAGGTGCCTTTTTTAAGTTTATCTTCAACAATTTCTCCTCCACTTTCCTCTCAGTTATTACAAAATCATCCAGCTCACTGCCAGAGTTTAACTCACCTCTGGCATTCCCCTCCCTGAATAACTCCTCATGGGTGAATGTAGATGCAAAATACTCATTTAGTTTATTAGCCACCTGAGCAGGATCATCAACAGTTGAACTATCAATATCCAATGCACCAATCTGATTCATTCCTTTCCTTCTAAAGTTTACATAGGTAAAGAACTCCTTGCTGTTTTTCTTTGCATCCTTTGCCAAAGATTTCTCATAATCTGCCTTTGCCTGCCTAATCTACTCTGTGACTTGGTTACAGACCAGCTTATATCTATCATAGGCTTCCCTGTCACCCATTAATTTATATGTATCCCGCACATTTTTCTTCTCTGCCACATGTCTCATTAGTTCATCTGACATTCATTTAGGCCTAAACCTTGAACAATATTTCATAGTTGGTATATAAAGCCTAGTAGCTTCCAAGATAAATTCTTTGAATGCTTCCCATTTTGAATTTGTTGTTGGTAACATCATCAGTTGGTAGCACCGTATAGAATTTTAATACTGTGTCAGACCACCACCGTATTCACCTTTACGAAAGCAAAAACCCTTCCCTTTACCCCTGATGGTCGTTACCTCTTTGAGTAAATCCCACTTCAGCACACTGTGATCACTGCCACCTAGTGGTTCCTTTATCTGCAGATTCTTAATGTATGAAGAATCACTACTGATAATCAGATCAAGAGTATTACTCCCTCTAGTTTCCTCCCAAACGTGCTGATGTAGAAAACAATCATCCAATAAATCCACAAAATTCTTGCTAGTGTGTGAGTGACCAACCAACAAATTCCAGTCAATATCTGGGAAATTAAAATCCCCCAATATAAGACTAATTTACTAGCCCACTCTGTTTCCCTGTACAGTTCCTTATTATACTCATCAGAGTCATTAGGCTTATAACACACTCCTACTCTCAATTTTGATCTCCCAATGCTTATGTCACACCAAACTGACTCGACACTGCACTATCCAGTGATGTCGACTGGCTTCACTTCTTTGGATTTTATGTGTTTCTTAACTAATAGTATAACCCCTCCTCCCTTCCTATCTTGTCTATCCTTCCTGTGCACATTGTACTCCCCAAATTCCAGTTCTGCATTCCTTATATCTGTGTGACACCACGTCTCTGATATCCCAACAATATCTGCCTTTGATGTTTTGAGCAATACCTCAAATTCATCAAATTTATTTACCAAACTCCTAGCAGTGGTGTACATGCACCTGTTCCTATTCTTAGCTACTCTAACACAACCCATGTGTTTACGTGTACCCGAAAGACTCTCAGCAGGCTCTGAAATACCCTGCATCTTGTTTTCCAGGCTGCTTCTCATTCCAATAGAAGCAATGCAAGAATCACTTTCACCTCTGCCAGTGGCTACTGTTAATCTATTAGTCCTTGTATCCCCTTCCAAGCTAGCAGTTTTCCGACCCACCTAACACCGCCTCGATAGCATCAGCAAATATTCTTGCACCCTTTCTATTTAAGTATATCCCATCCCTGTAGAAGCAGTCGCTCCTGTTAACAAGTATAGACCAGGCTGAAAAAAATTCTGTCCCTTGAGCCGTGCACAATCTTTCCAGGGCCGAATTGGTCAACAAAAAATATTGAAACAAAGGCTGGCATTTGGTTATTTTGCTGTGAAAAGAAAAGAGGAACTGTTATTATATAAATGTTGCTGTTTTGACAGCTTGCCTATCTAATATTTATATTTTTGTAGAATCAACTGGGTTATTAGCAAAGTTAATATGTATTGCGCTGATATTTTCTTTTTTGTTTTAAATTAACAGTGATTCTTTTGAATCAGTTTTCTTTACTATGGGCCATTTAACTTCAGAGATTCTCAGACCTACTAGTTACAGCTAGTATGAAACATGGAATTTGCCCTTTTTAATTAAAAACTGGAAACCTCAGTCATCTCATCTGTAGAATCTAGGGTTGAGTCAGTAACATGTAATGAATTTAACTGCATTATTTGTTAGTTTTTTTTATATTTATATATTTATTCTGTCTTTAATTTCAGTGTAAACTTTTAAAAACTAAATTTTATTTTTGTTTCTTTTGACCTTTTGTAGAGAATATGATGTACCTTATCATATAAGAGTGTCAATTGATTGTAAATTTTTTGTTGGACACTGGTACTCTGTGTGGGGTAGAGGAAATGACCCTCCCGAAATTCGAAAGCGTGAGGACTTAATACAAACTCCTGTAAGTTAACCAGCACTGATACAGATGCCTCTATACATATCTAATGACACTGCATACTACTAATTTTAATATGAAGAATGAAAAGTCCTGCATCCTTTATAATCATGAAAATATGTACATTATTTATTTGTTTGTTTTTTTTTTTTTATTTCATTTTACTTTGCATTTAACATCATAATTCATTATGTAGCAGTTTAACATTGTGCTAAAATTTTACATCCCAATGTGTGTTTTTTTTAAATTTTTTTATACATTATGAAATATATAAATGAAATATATAAATTATGAAATATTTTGAAATATATAAATATAATATGATTTATAAAAATATAATATAATATATAAATATAATATAATTTCAGTGTAAGTATTCTTTCCTTAGATTAGATTAAAAAATACTGAACAAGAGTGTTTTGTGATATATAAGGATGAGTCAACAAAATAAGTAAATGTTTGGTTGACTCATCCTCATTTCTTTACAGATCATTACTGTTAATTCCAATTCTTTCTTAAATTTATTCAAATAACCCACTTTCACCATACTAAATGGTAGGTTGTTCGCACATTCATTTACTCTCAGGCTTAAAGCAAATTTTTGCACAGCTACCCTGTAGCCATCCATTTTCAGTTTAAGTTTATAGCTCCTTATGTGTTGCTTGAGAAAGAGTAAGAATGCCATCCACATTTAAATTTTAATCCATTTAAAGCCTTAACTGCTTCAATCGGGTCTTGTTACAGGTGCCTAGTTTCCAAGAATTGCAATTTGCAGAACCGAAGTCTTTCACGGTATGGATACCTTATCACATTCTTGACTAATCTGGTTGCTCTTCTCTGCACCCATTCCAGTAGTTCTACATTGTTATTAAAATAAGGCTTCAAGACCTGTATACAGTACTCAAGATCCCCATGTGCAAGTCCTGAAATATGCACCTGGGTACGCATCTAGCGTACCCAGGTGCAAATCAGTGTAAGCAGGGTCGAGGTGTAGCGTCCACAACATATGGAGGAATGCCACCCATCTGTGTTACTAGGCAGTGTTAGGTGGTAGATGACTCTCATCAATACCACCACTTTGCTTATTGGAGGCTTGAAGTGGTGGAGTCCATGCTTAGATCTCCAGAGAAAACTCAGGGCAACCCTAGCCCCCCCTATTTCCTCCATCATACAGTATGATTGATATCTTTTGCAGTTATGTTGGCCATCATGTTCAGATCCAGTCTTCCTTGCATTCCGGCCTGTGAAAACTGTTTTATAGTTCTAAAACAGTGTTCACAGGCTGGCCATTAGATACTCCAGTGGACTGAAACTGGATTGGTAACTCTCTAGGAGGCTTCTGGATTAGTTAGTGTATAATCTCACTGGCTCTACTCTGCCAGATAGTGACTGGAGGGAGTCTGAGTAGTGTGTATATGGGTGGCATTGTCGAGGCCATGTTATGCCAGGGAGCTGGATGTATTCTTAACATGTGTATGCCCTATCCCAAAATTTCATTACTTCGTATAAATGTCCTCCACCCTTTTCTTACTACTGAATACACCATGAATAGTCAAACTAATAGAACAGTCTTATCTGCAAATATATCTAAACCTCCTAAACACTTTCTCATTCATTTCACAAATATACCTGGTCTCATTTCCAATCTCAATGACGTCTCATTTCCAATCTCAGTGACGTCCATTTCTACCTACAGACTGCTAAACCCCACATACTTTTTCTGACTGAATCTCAGTTATTGGTTGATTCCAGCACTACTCATCTCAGTTGTCCTAATTATGTATTATATGATTCATTTCACTTCAAAGGTGGTATGTGTGCATATGTCCACTATTATTTCATGTCAGAGACTTAGTAATTTGGAATTTCTTCTTTTCGATCACCTTTGGCTTAAAATCTCTCTACCCCATTCTGTCAAATTCATCTCTTACCTCTCATTTTCCCAACTGCACTGATCACTTGCAGCCTTTTGACTTCCTCTCTTTGAAACTTGACTTTCTCTAGTTCAACTTTCCTAATGGTGAGGTAATTTTCCTTGGCGATTTTAATGTTCACAACTCCAGCTTGCTTCCATTTTCTAATCACACAGCCCCATCTGCTTGAAATGCCAAGGTTTTTCCGATTTATAATGACCTCGCACCAATTGTTCATTTACCTACCAGAATACAGTCCTAACCCTGCAGACAACATGCTTGATTATTTCTCACAGACATCTCTTTTAAGTATGTGAGTGTGGTGAGTAGTCCTCTAGGCACATCAAATCACAACTTGGTGATGGTGTCTTCACTAATGCTGCCTTTCTCTCATGACTGTTCTTGGCCCCATTGTTTGGCATTACAAGAAACCAAAATGGGATGGTCTGCAAGATTTCTTCTTTTCCTTGATCATTTACTGTTTCAAATCTTCCTATGTCAGCGTTTTCTCAGATCGTGTCAGTAAAATTATTCTTGTAGAGATGAAATCCTTTATTCTACACTCCACCTTAAAATCTCATCCTTTATCTAAACTTTGGTTTTCCAATAAATGTGCTAAGGCTGTTCAAGATAAGTATGTCGTATATTGCAACTGGCTTGTATCCAAATCTCCAGGTTCATTTTCTGCCTACACCAAAGCTTGCAACAATTGTAAAGCACTTATTATTCAGTTCAAACTAGATTTTGAACAGGCTAAGAGTTGATACTTGCTTCTTGTCTAAATGCATTCTGGTTTTCTGCCAAAGTTATTGTGGACAAATTTTTCCCATCTTTATTCGCACATCTGTCAAAACTCCTTGGTTCTATTCCCAGATCAGCTAAAGGCAAAGCTGACTTGCTTGCATCCTACTTTTCTTCTAAATCATGTATTGATGATCTTGGTAAATGACCTCTTACCATTCCTGGTGCATTCCATTCAATGCCTGCTGAGCTTATTCCTGTTCTGTGTTACCTTTTTACACTTTCTTATCCACCAGTGTTCCCTTTTGCTTGGAAATTTGCTCATATCCAGCCAGTTCCTAAAAAAAGAGTGACAAATCCCTCCAGTTCAATTATTGACCCATTGCACTTCTACTCTTTCTAAACTAATGGAGAAAACTGTCAACTCCTAAACTATCTAGAAACCTTGCATCTGATTGCTAGTATGGATTCTGTCAGTGTTGATCCACTGATGACATACTGGATTAGTAACCATCTGTGGGCCAAATTCAATGGAAAAGTTTGAAACTGAAGCAGTTACTTTTAAAATTTCAAAGGCATTTGATTGTTTACCGTAAAGGTCTTGGTTAATAGGCTAAAGGAAGTTGGTTAATAGGCTAAAGGAAAGTTGATAGGTTTGCATTGAGAATATATATTGGGAAAACAAAGGTTAGGAGAGTGGGAGGAGAAAGGTGTGAGTTAATATTGAAATTGGCAGAGAGAAAATAGAATAAGTGAGCAAGTGAGCTAGGTATTTGGGAAGCCTAATGATGGCCAAAGCAGAGAGCAGCAGGGGAAATAGGAATAACAGTTTTATTGGGTAATTTATTATAATAACAATAGTATTATAATAACAATACAGTATAATAGTATTTAATAACAATAGTATTGGGTAAGTATTAGGGATTGGTTTAAGGAAAAGATTGGTACGATGTCTGGTACAGTGTGGTACTTTATGTAGCAGAGACATTATGTTGAGAATTGAAGATGTTAAAAGATTGGAATAATTCGAGATGTGGGTATGGAGGGAGGTGGAAAACATGAGGTGAATTGATAACGTGAGAAATTAAGGAGGATTTAGAAGAGTGGTCAAAGAGATGTTTGACTGAAATAATCAGGAGGAAGAATTTGGATTGGTCACATGTTGCAAGGTGAAAGGTTGATGAAGGATGTGGTGGAAGGAAAAGTTAAGGGGGAAAGGCCCAGAAGGAGATTGAGAAAAACTGTGATAAATGAATTAAGAAGAAGGTGGACATGGTGAGATGAAGAGGATGGGAGATATGAAGTGGTTGTTGAGAGTATGCCTAGGCCTGTTCTTGACGGAGCATGGGAGATGAAGAGAGTTATATTTCTAAGTAGGTTCCAAATCAATATGTTGTGATCATTGTCATTTAGTTGTTCCTTTATATAGATATTTTTAATGCATGAAGAGTGATTGCCTATAATCAGATTGGGAGTATTGCTTTCTCTTGTTGCTTTTCTAACATGCTGCTGCAGGAAACAATCATCCAGTAAATCCAGAAAATTTCTGCTACTGTGTTGAGTGACCAGCCCACAAGTTCAACTCACTAAAGTAACCTGATATATTAACTAATTCCGTTTGTTGTAGCAGTTGTTCATTATACTCATTACATTCTTTGGCTTGTGTCAGACTTCTACTCTCTTTAGTTTTTTTCCAATGCTTAGTTGCACTAAGCTGATTCAACATTATGGTAGCCAATCACATTAACTGGGTGCCTTAGATTCCATGTGCTTCTTATTTCTTAGCAAGAGAATAACTGTTCCTGGTTAAGAAGCACAAATCTAAGGTAGGTATTATTAGTTATATTATTAATTGGAGGACTGTTTATAAGTCTGCTATATCTTGAATTTTAAATACTATTAAAATTAATTGAAAACTTACCTTTCTTTGTTATTCAAGGTGCTACTATAAAATAAACACATACTTTAAATAATGAATTGATAACTTATGTATCAGCAAATTTTAAGCTCTTCTAACAAAACAAACACTTGAAAACAAACACAACAAAACACCAGGAACCCATCTACTCTGAACTCCTCTTAAGGCATAATGCATGTAATTCACTTTGAATTTACTTTTAATTTCACCAGAAAAAATTCTCTGCCTAGCCCTGAAGTCTAACATGGTCTTCTCGACATAATCATTTTTGAGGACTGGCACCCATATGACAATTTAAGCAGTTTTATGCTGTATAGGTGAGGTTATATTTTTGCACATGCTCAATTCTCAATAGTCAGAGATCAAGTATGCCATCTCATGTTTATAGAATCATTGTGTAATCTGATTTGTATGAGATTACACAAGGATTAATGTTTCCAAATATTAGTATTTTTGCGAAATTATGTTTAATGTCCATTATGTTTGTATCTTGCAAAACAAAATGATAGTATAATATGCTAACTCTGATGGTCTTAGGTCACTCGAGGAAATGTTTAGGGTGATCAGCGTAGTATTTACTGTTCTAAGTTATATCTTGTGGACCCTTGATAGGATGGCTTTACCATGCTCAAGAAATGCCATAAACTGAATGATGTTTCTGATATGCATTATCAGTTCCTCAGAAAGATTGGAAATTAAAATTCAATTCCAGTTTATATGAAAAATCATAGCTACAAGGCTCAATAGGTTCTACATTGTAATGGTATTTTAAAAGGATAAAAGAGATTACCTCAATCTGGTACATAGAATCACTTCAGGCTGATGTTCTCCAAATGTAGATAGATAAAATAATTTAATGAATTCATGCACTCACAGCTCCATGAATGATTTGACGCACCCCAGAATGGGAAGTGAAGTACCCCCAACCTGACACCAAAACACATCAAACCATCCCCCATGAAACTATGACCGAGAAAAGACATTGTGTCAAAATTAATAGATTTGATAATAGAGAGCTATTAAGTGCTTGATAATTCCTATATTCTATTATATTATGAAAACAACGGGGATGCTTCCAGACCTGTATGCAGTACTCAAGGTGTGGCCTGACCATTGCCTTATACAAGGGGATAATCATCTCCCTCTCTCTGCTAGCGAAATTCCTATATATCATTGACAAGACTCCATGACCTGCTCTGGCAGCCTGTCTGCACTGCTCAGATAACTTTATATCTGACTATACAATAACCCCCAGGTCTTTTTCATTCTCCACTTCCCTGAGTGTAGTACCACACAATTGAAACATTTCTCTTGGGTTACTACTATCCATATGCAGTGTTTTTGCATTTGTCAGTGTTAAACTTCAGTTGCCACTTCTCAGCCCATCTGCCTAACTTTCCTTGATCCTGTTGCAGTAGTGTACTGTCTTTACTGTCATTAACAACCCTGCAAACCTTTGTATCATCTGCAGATGTGTACATTAAGCCTGATATACCTTCATCACATACACTAATACACTAAATACTAAATATACATTCATCACATACACTAATACGTAAATACACTAAACAACAATGGGCCCAGCACCGAACCCTGGGGGACTCCACTAATAACATTAGTCCATGGAAAGCAGTGTCCATTTATTACCACTCTCTGTCGTCTCCCACTCAATCATCCCTTTATCCATTGTAGCAACTTGCTCTTAATGTCATACCGCTCCAGTTTGTACAGCAGTCTTCCATGTGCAACAATATCAAAAGCTTTCCTGAAATCAAAGTGTATGATATCAAAATTATTTTTTGCACCCAGTTCCTTTGCGACCACATCATAGTATCCAAAGAAATTGGTCAGACCAAACATCCCCTTAACAAACCCATGCTGTGTCTGAACTACAAATATTACTGCAGTCTTGTCTAGATGATCCTGCAAAACCTCTTTAATCAGTGATTCCATTATTTTCCCCTTGACAGAAGTTAAATGAACAGGTCTATAATTATTTGTGTTACCCTTTAAACCCCCTTTATGAATTGGGGATACATTTTCACATCTGCAGTCCATGTGGACCTCACCTGAATCTAAGGATGCTCTCATAATTATGGTAAAAAAAAAAAATTATGGCTAATGGTTTACTTACTTCCCTCGCTGTCTTTTTCAATATAACTGGATAGATTTCATCCACCCCAGGTGCCTTTTTTATGTTTAACTTCAATAATTTCTGCTCCACTTTGCTCTCCATTATTACAAAATCATTTAGCTCTCTGTTAGAGTTTAGTAAACTTCTGTCCTCTCATTCCTTACAGAATTCATGTGTGAATGTAGATGTAAAATACTCATTCAGTTTGTCAGCTATTTGAGCAGGATCATCAACAGTTGAATCATTAATATCAAGTGGACCAATCTGATTCATCCCCTTCCTTCTAGAGTTTACATAAGTAAAGAACTCTTTGCTGTTTTTCTTTGCATCTTCTGCCAAGGATTTCTCATAATTAGCCTTCGCTTGCCTAACCTCCTTTGTGACGTGATTTCAGGCTAGCTTATATCTACCATAGGCTTCTGTGTTGCTTGATAATTATATGCATCCCATGCATTTTTTTCTCTGCCACGAGCCTCATTAGTTCATCTGACATCCATTTAGGCCTAAATCTTTAACAGTATTTCTTAGTTGGTATGAAAAGCCTAGTAGTTTTTTTTTGTATTTCATGTCTGTAGATCTTAATCCAGTGAGCTCCTATCTCCCTTCTAAGAGGTGGCGGTCCACAACTATCTACCATTTGAGTATTCTGTCTTCTAAATACTTCACTCATGAAATTATTAAATTATGCGAATAGGCGACGATCTGTGAACAGAACCCAGAGTCGTTCTTTCTCTAAAATCCTAACTGATCTTTCCACTTTAGATCTGATATCAAGATAAAAGGGGCTTAGAGGGGAACAGGTATCCTGTGTGTTATCAGACACTCAGTCTAAAACACTGATGGATCCAATATCTTTCTATTACAGAAGATTTAGGAGACCGGTTGACCTGCCTCCCTAAAATCCACTCATGCACACCTTCTCGATGGTAAGCCCTGTTATGTCACTTAGGGTTTTTTTTTTTTTTTTTTTTGGTAGTTGTTGGCGCATCAGCTTCTGTGGCCATAATGCACCTCCCAAGGTTTTTGCAGTACTTTGATCCAAGCCTGAGGCGGGATTCAAACCCGCGACCTTATGGTTGCCAGGCAGGCACTTTACCCACCCGGCTAGCCCGGTTGGCATCACTTAGGTGGCAACGAATGTGTAGAGTGGTTCTCTTCAAGACACCTGGTCAGCGTGAAGAGGTAAAGACCAAACTCTCCAGCATATGACAGCACGACAAAACAAATGGCCCTCAGTTCCCAGCGGCTTTCACTCCCCCTCTTACGGCATCGAGAGGATCAGAGTGGAAGCAGAGGGTGCTAAGAATCTCTGGGTACGACCAGGCTGCCATGCACGGAAACTGAACTTGGCCTGTTACAACGTAAGATCATTCATCAGCGAAGGCAGGATATTAGAGCTGGAAAAGGAATTAGAAATTGTGAATTGGGATATCATCGGTTTGGCTGAAACAAGAAGAATAAATGAATCACTTATAAGTAGTAGTAGTAGTAGTAGTAGCAGTGGCATGTGATGCAAGAAAGCAAGTGTATGAGCTTATGCAGCATCAGCCAAAAAAAAAAAAAAAAATCACACCATTGCCTCCAAATGCTTAAATTTATTCAACCTATCAACTTCCACAACGACAGATGGAAGTTTGTTCCAGCAATTAACCACTCGCTGGTTAAAGGCAAATTTACGCACATCTATTCTACATCTGTCTTTTCTTAATTTGAATTTATGCCCCCTTAGGTTCGTAATCTGAACAAGTGGAAGGATCCCATCAGAATTCAGTGTGCTGAACCCATTCAAGGCCTTATACACCTCAGTCAGATCACTGTGCAGGTGCCTAGTCTCCGGGGGGGGGGGAGTTGAAGTTACTGTAGAGTTGTTAAAATTGGGAGGAAGAGACATAACACAAAATCTGGCAAGGTTCTTCACAAAGTGCATTAGAAAAGGTGTGACGTCTAAGCAGTGGAATAATGCAATCATAGTTTTGCTGCATAAGAAAGGAGATAAATCAGAAATTGGAAATTATAGACCAATTAGCTTGTTATCCCACATCTACAAGTTGTTCACAAGGGTCATTACTAACAGATTAGAAAGAATACTTGATGGGAATCAACCAAAAGAGCAAGCTGGCTTTAGGACAGGATTCTCAACTATGGCTCACCTTCATGTAATATCACACACTAATGGAGAAAACAAATGAATATGAATATAATGAATATAATTTATAATCCACCAATGCCATTATGCCTGGCATTGGTGGATTATAAAAAGGCATTTGCCCCCATACAGCCTAAGGCAATGTTTCTGGCATGGGAAACACAAAGCATAGATACCCCACATATTATGATTTTGAAGAAAATATGTGAGAATGCTACCTCCTTTATTAGACAAGACAAAGACAGTAGGAAATTTAAAATTGAGAAAGGAGTTCACCAAGGAGACACATCTCTGAAGCTGTTTACTGCTGCCCTTGAGGAAGCTTTCAGAAGATTAGACTGGTCGCAGAAAGGAGTCAGTGTGAACAGAGAGTACCTAAACCATTTACGATTTGCAGATGACATTGGGGTCATAAGCCACAATCCCAAAGAATTAGAGGAAAATCTTAATCAGTTATGCACAGTTAGTAAGGATTTTGGACTAAAGATGAATATGGCTAAAACAAAAGTAATGATGAACAAGTATGCCACAGAAAGGGAAATAATGATTGAAAGAACTGTAATTGAAAAGGTAGAGTTATATACTTATCTGGGACAAGTTATTAGCTGTAATAATGATAAATGGCTGGAAGTCAAGAGAAGAATAAATTTTGGATGGATAGCATTCAGGAAATATAGTCACATACTGAAGAGCAATATCCCAATTTGTCTGAAACGTAAAATAATGAACCAATGTATACTGCCCACCATGACTTATGGATGTGAAACTTGGGCACTCACCAAAAGAATGGAAGAGAAGCTGAGAACTACACAGCGAAGAATGGACCGAATTATATTGGGAATCAGACTGTTAGATAAGAAGAGAAAAACCTGGATTAGGCAGCAAACTCAAGTAAAGGACATTCTTATCAAAACTAAAGAACTAAAATGGTCTTGGGCAGGACTCATAGCTCGAAGACATGATGACAGATGGACTAAGAAAATAACAGAATGGTATCCAAGAGGAGCTAGAAGAAAACCTGGAAGACAAAGGCGGAGATGGATAGATGAAATTCAAGAGTTTGTGGGTAGTAAATGGATGGCCATTGCTCAAAATAGAAGGAGCCGGAAAGTTGCTGGAGAGGCCTTCATCCTGCAGTGGATTGAATTTTAGCTTTGGATTTATAATTTTATTATTGTGAAGTTTTAGCTTTGGATTTATAATTTTATTATTGTGGAAGATAACAATGACAATCCATCTTAACATGTTCAGATGTTTCCAGTTTGCCACAAACGCATGATCCCTGCTCAATGTAACCTTAACAATGACAATTTATGTGCCAATCCATGTTCAGTAATGAGGCTCGTGGCATGAAAACCAAATTGAAGCCATGGTTTTAGCTTTGGATTTATAATTTTATTATTGGGGAAAAACATAAAGGTCTGATGGCTTTTCTCTGCATTTTCCCAATCATCTTGACACATATCCATTATTTGAAAAACAATTCTCTTTTTCTCAGATTTCAAATCAACTTTAAATAACTCCTATTTTCCTCTTGGCAAGATGTTATGCTCAGAATAGTCCTTCTAATATTATGTTTTCTATAATATAATAATCCAGCCAACAAAACCCTGTTCTGAACAGGAAGTCTTCCAGAAATTATCTTTAATGCTTCAGATGAGACAATTCAGCTTGCACGTGTGAACCCTAGAAGAGCAAATCTCTGTGCTTGAATCAAATATTTCTGTATAATAACATTATTAATTCTATGAACCCAATCTCCAGAGGTCACGATTTGGAGGAACAAACAGTCATATAATAAATTTAAAGATTGTCCTTTGTTTCTCCAATCAGTTCTAACAGTCCTCTGAAGGTTGGCATATAATGTTCGAATCTTGGTTTTCAAAAAGTTGACTTTGCTCATTAAAAAAAGAGATACTCCTTAAGGTATAAGCCTAAATACCTTGTGACTCTAACATACCGAACCACATTCCTATAAAGCATAACAGTAGGGGCATGATTTATGCTAAGGTGCCCCTTCAGAATCATCTGAACAGTCTTTTCCTTGGAAATTTGTAGCTTATAATTTTGACACCAATTTTCTAACATATCTAAAACCTCTGCTGCTCTGTTTTCAATCAAAGAATGGGAATTTCTTTGTACCAGCACAGCTAAATCATCAGCATACACTATAAATGTTATGCCAAAAATCTGTTTCTTTAAAAATTCAACAGCTACTATCACAGCTGATAGTAGCTGATGGGCTTAATAAAGTGGGAAGGCAGTGTGTAATACTTTCTTGGTCCATCTGGTAGGAGAGTTTGGTTTGCCTTGTGAGCCTGTGAACAAATGAAAAAAAGGTGGAATATGCACATGTACTAATGGGAAAATATGAAAAGCCTGATCTATCTAGCCAGTCTGGTCATTTTGTACTTAGATCATCTGTAATAGAGGATCACACCATGGAAGTAGGAGGATTACTTATATTTTATTGTAAATAATCAGTTCCTCCTTTTATTTATTACAATTTTTAGTATTAGGATTTGGCAGTCTATTGGCTATCAGATCAGTACTAAATTTTATTTTTTTAAATATTCTTTTTGTGGCATGATGTGGAGGTATATCAAGAATTGTAAATTGGTGAAATAATGAGCACTTCTGTGGAGTGTAATCTACCTTTAATTTCTTAAAGAATTACAGATGATTCTCAGATGTTTTGTGGTACTTCCAGTACCGTTTCTTCGGTGAACTCTTGTTGATGCTGATGGTGTCATAAGGACAGCATTACATGAGTTCATTCACTGAAGAAGTGGTACCGGAAGGACCATGAAACATCTGAGAATAATTTATAATTCTTTAAGAAATTCAAGGCAGATTACACTGCATTCAGGTTTAAGTTTTATTATTTTTCACTTAGTAGTGGGTCATCATTATTATGGAATAGAAATATGTATTTTATTCTTTTGGGCATGCTGGTTTACTTCAGTTATATTGATATAATATAACATTGAAACTAAAACTTTGTTTTTGATAAGTGATATAATATAACACTTTTTCTTTTCAGGATATTGTTGTTATGGCTTATGATATAGAAACTACTAAATTGCCCCTTAAATTTCCTGATGTTAGTGTTGATCAAATTATGATGATTTCATATATGATTGATGGACAAGTGAGTAATTTTTTAAATTTAATTTTATGTTTGAACATAGATTAATAATTTTATTTCAGTGTCATAATTTTAAAATGAAATATAAATAAGTAAAAAAAAAACAATTTTTATTGACATAAAATTGTTACAAAATACAGTATGCAACCACCCCTGGCTGTGGTCAGGAGTTTGTTGGTATAATCAATTTGTACCATTCTTTTTGAAAAATTTGCGTAGAAGTTAATCAGAGAATCACAGAAATTTAATCAAAATTAAATAATTTCATTATTTGATTATAGATACATGTTGATTTATTGAGTCAGATGAGTGTTTTGTATCTTCTCTGTTAAATCTGATATTGTTCAGTACTATAAGTTATGGATTCTGTGGAGGAAAGATATTCATAGTAATATAAATCAGCTTTTGGAAAATCATGTTTGTTTTAGAAAAGAAGCTAATAACAGTAATAACAGCTTACAATAATAATCACACCCTACATTAGTATGGTTATTTTCCAGTCTATCAGAATTACAGTTAATAGGAGTAACGATATAATGAGATAAGAATAATGATGTAGATAAAGAGCAGTAAATATCAATTTATTATGTACATCCCTTTCATCCAAGGGATCAGCTGATCCATGAGAGATAACTGTCTCTGACAGAGCAACTGATTCCAGCTGTCACTGAATTTTATTAGTTAATTAGTTATCTTAATTTTATTAGTCTTCCACGCTGTATAAATCAGGTATTAAGATACCGATGCAGTTAACTGGGAAAATGGGCCAAGTGTGAATGAAGTGACTTTGAGCATAGTATGGTAGTTGCACTAGTCATGCAAGTATCATGAACATTGTCATCCTTCTGGATTGTTTATGCACAACATCATAGAGTGTATTGAGAATTGTCCAACATTTAGAAAACATCCAGTTGGTGGAATTCTGTGACTGGAGAAGCTTTTTGATGTGAGTGGCAATAAAGGATGAATAGATTTATGCATTTGAACAGATGAGCCACAATTGATCAAGTAACATGACAATATGACAGAAGTGTGTAAAGGTAATTGGAATATGTAAAGTGCTGTTTTGGATGGAGTATGGGAGCAGACAATCTTGTTGGCTGAAAACGATCAGATAGAGTGAGCATTGGAATAGTAATACAGGGTATTTTAATAATGAAAAAGGTCACCTGATCTGACAAATCTTAGTCCAGTTTGTATTATGTTGACGGCAAGATCAGAGATCAGGATATAGTGACACCAGCATGAATCAATGGACCAATTGTGCTGAGCGCTCGTTGATATGGAAGTATGGTAGAGGAGGGTTGGTGCTTTTTTTGGTCCATGTTAGAACCCTTGAAACCAGTGGATAAAAGCTGAATGCCATTTCCTACTTCAACATTATTGCTTATTCTGAATGAAAGAATACACAGTTGTATCACTTCATTCTCACAGAATAATCCACCATGTTACGAGCCAAGTTTTTGGGAATAGTTTCAGAAGTATGTAGGTGGCTTTATCATACTTCATTAGCCTGCTCAATCACTATATTTCAGTTATGTATATCTGTGTCATCCAAGGAATCAGATGCTGTGAATGACCTATTTGCAGCAATACTTGATAGATCTTTGAAATTTTCATGCCATGAAAATTTTTAATTTATGTCCCCTTCAGTGCATAATATGAGCAAGAGGTAGAATACCATAAGTATTGAGTTGCTCAAACCATTTAAGGTATTATACACCTCAATCAGATCACCTTGCAAGTGATCTGATAGATTCTGATTAGTAGAGTCGTACGATGCAAGAAACCAAGCCTACTCTTGCAAAGCCAAAAAAACCTCCTATTCACCCATCCATATGCTCTAAACGTTTGTCCACTTCTTGAATTGATTTAAGCTATTAACTTCCATATTGACAGATGGAAGTTTGTTGCAGCAATCAACTACCCACTGGCTAAAGGCAAATTTCCGCACATCTATTCGACAACTATCCTTCCTCAATTTCAGTTTATGCCCCCTCAGGTGTGTAATCTGAATAAAAGGAAGAATCCCATCAGCATTGAGCCTGCTCAATCTATTCAAAGCCTTATATATCTCATTCAGTCAGTTAGTCTCTAGACGTTTGAATTTGTAGAACTTAAGTCTTTCTTGGTAAGAGCAACCCTTTGTTTCCTCTCATCAATCTAGTTGCCCTTCTCTGTACTTTTTCCAGCAGCTCAACATCCTTCCTAAAATTAGGCTTCCAGACCTGTATACAGTACTCAAGGTGTGGCCTGACCATTTCCTTATACAAGGGAATAATCACCTCCTTATCCCTGCTAGAAAAATTCCTGTTTATCATTGATATGACACCATGAGCTACTCTTGCAGCCCGTCTGCACTGCTCAGAGAACTCCATATCTGCCTGCACAATTACCCCCAGGTCCTTTTCATTCTCTACCACTGTCAGTGTAGTACCACAGAGTTGATACGCTGCTCTGGGGTTGCTGTTTCCCATATGTAGTACTTTATATTTGTCAATGTTAAACTTCATTTGCCACCTCTCAGCCCATCTGCTCAACCTTTCCAGATCCTGTTGCAGTAGCATAGCGTCAGTAGTGTCCTTAACAACCCTGCCAACCTTTGTATTGTCTGCAAACTTGGACATTAAGCTTGATATACCATCATCAATATCATTTATAAATACAGAAAACAATAATGGACCCAACACTGAACCCTGAGAGACTACACTAATAACATTAGTCCACGATGAGCAATGTCCATCGATTACCACTCTCTGTCTTCTCCTGCTCAACCATCCCTTTATCCCTAGCAGCAATTTGCATCCAATGTGACAGTGCTCCAATTTGTGCAGCAGTCTTCCATGGGCAACAGTGTCAAAAGCCTTTCTAAGATCCAAATATATAATATCAAAGTTATTCCCTGCATCCAGTTCTTTTTTGACTGCATCATAGTATCCAATCAAATTGGTCAGGCACTTTCCCTTAACAAAACCATGCTGTGTCCGAGCTATAACTGAAGTCTTGTCCAGATGTTCCTGCAGTGCTTCTTTAACCAGTGCTTCCATTAATTTTCCTGGAACGGAAGTTAAACTCGCAGGTCTATAATTACTTGTGTCAGCCTTTGATCCTCCTTTGTGAATTGGGGTCACATTTGCACATTTCCAGTCTATGGATACCTCCTCTGAGTCCAAGGAAGCTCTCATAATTATGGCTGTGGGTTTGCTTACTTCCTTTGCTGCCTCCTTTAATATAACTGGATAGATCCCATTCACCCCAGATACCTTTCTTGTGTTTATCTTCAACAATTTCTCCTCCACTTTACTCTCAGTTATTACAAGATTATCTAGCTTACTGCCAGAGTTGAATACACCTCTGACATTCCCCTTGCTGAATAACTCCTCCTGTGTGAATGTCGATGCAAAATATTCATTTAGTTTGTTAGCTACCTGAGCAGGATCATCAACAGTTGAACAATCGATATCAAGCGGACCAATCTGATTCATCCCCTTTCTTCTAGAGTTTACATAAGTAAAGAACTCTTTGCTGTTTTTCTTTGCATCCTTTGCCAAAGATTTCTCGTAATCTGCCTTCGCCCGTCTAACCTCCTTTGTAACTTGGTTACAGATCAGCTTATATCTATCATAGGCTTCTGTGTCACATGTTAATTTATATGTATGCCATGCATTTTTCTTCTCTACCATATGTCTCATTAGTTCATCTGACATTTAGGCCTAAACCTTGAACGATATTTCTTAGTTGGTATGTAACGCCTAGTAGCTTCCAAGATAAGTTCTTTGAATGCTTCCCATTTTGAATTTGCTGTTGGTAACATCATCAGTTGGTCCCACTGTATAGAATTTAAATACTGTCTCAGACCATCGTAGTCACCTTTATGAAAGCAAAAACCTTTCCCTTTACCCCTGATGGTAGTTACCTCTTTGAGTAAATCCCACTTCAGCACACTGTGATCACTGCCACCTAGTGGTTCCTTTATCTGCAGATTCTTAATGTGTGAAGAATCACTACTGATAATCAGATCAAGAGTATTACTCCCTATAGTTGCCTCCCGAACATGCTGATGTAGAAAACAATCATCCAATAAATCCACAATACTTAATATAATAGGATTCCATCTCAGCCCCATGAACCTTTTTCACTTTTAGCTTCATTGATTTCTTTTCTAATTTCATTTCAATTATCATAAAATCATTTATTTCCCAGTTGGATTTGATATGTTATTGGTATGCCCATCCCTGAAAATTTTGTCATGTGAATGTAGATTCAAACTATTTATTCAGTCCATCAGCAACAGGATCATAATAGTTAGCCTATTCATATCTAGTGAACCAGTGTGGTTCATCCCATTCTTTTTAGTGTTAATGCAAGCAAAGAATTCTTTGCTGCTTTTTCTTCACTTTTCTAGTGAAAACTTCTCATCTGCCTTATTAGCCAGCCAACCCCCTTTAATGACTTGATCGCACATTTTTATTTTTATTAATTTATTTTTTTTTTTACTTTTGTAGATTTGTGTGCCACTGATAATTTTATATTCAACCTATGCATTTTTCTTTCTGCCACTTGTCTCATCAGTTCCATTTAGGAAATAACGTGACCAGTGGAATCCAGGTATCTATTTAGGTCTAAACATTGAACAGTAACTCTTAGTTGGTTTAAAAATCTTAGTAATTTTTACAGTTTCTTCCCGAAATGCTTCTGATTTAGAAGTTGCAGTTGATAATGTTGTTGTTTGGTGTTTAGGAGCATTATCAACTAAGGCCATATTGCTCCCAGGGATATGCGGTGGTCATTCCCTGACCTTTCTGCATTCTCCATATTTGGTGGTCACGGGCTCGAATCCCGGTCTAATCAAGAAGCGTGTGCTACGTATTGCTGTGAAGTTGATAATATTATCCATTGATCCTACTGAAAAGTATTTTAAAAACTATCCAAGACTATTGTAATCACCTTTTTAAATGCAAAATCCTTTCCTTTATCCTTGACAATAGTTTTATCTTTAAGTAAATCTCACATCAATACTCTGTGACATGTAGTAGTTCTTTCTGGAGATTCTTAGTGTATAAAGATCATTACTGATAATTAGATCAAGATTATTGCTTTTTCTTGTTGCTTCTGTAATATGCTGGTGCAGAAAGCAGTCATCCAGAACTTGCGCATTGGTTAGAATTAGCATTAGTAGAGGCATATGATGCATGAAAGCAAGCTTATGCAGAATCAGCCAAAAAAAAAAAAAAAAAAACCCGCTCCCATTTCATCCCCCCCTTTCATTCCAAATACTTGTCCAGCTCAGCCTTAAATTTATTTAGGCTATCAACTTCCACAACAAAAGATGAAAGTCTGTTCCACCAAATCAACTATCTGCTGGCTAAAGGCAAACTTCCGCACATCTATCCTACAACTGTCTTTCCTCAATTTGAATCTATGCCCTCTCAGGTGATTATTCTGAGCAAGAGGAAGAATCCCATCAGCATTGAGCATGCTCAAACCATATACACTTTATACACCTTTATCAGATCACCTCGCAGGTGCCTAGTCTCCAGACACTGTTATCTGCAAAACTTAAGCCTTTCTTCGTAAAAGAAACCCTTTTTTATATTCACTAATCTTGTTGTCCTTCTCTGTACTCATTCCAACAGCTCTATATCCTTCTTAAAATGAGGCCTCCAGACCTGTATACAGTACTCAAGGTGTGGCCTGACCATTTCCTTATACAAGGGAATAATCACCTCCTTATCCCTGCTAGAAAAATTCCTGTATATCATTGACAAGACACCATGAGCTACTCTTGCAAACCGTCTGCACTGCTCAGAAATATTCATATCTGCCTGCACAATTACCCCCAGTTCCTTTTCATTCTCTACCACTGTCAGTGTAGTACCACAGAGTTGATATGTTACTCTGGGGTTACTGCTTCCCATATGTAGTACTTTACATTTGTCAATGTTACACTTCATTTGCCACCTCTCAGCCCATCTGCTCAACTTTTCTAGATCCTGTTTCAGCAGGGGTACTGTCATTAGTGTCCTTAACAACCCTGGCAACCTTCGTATCGCCTGCAAACTTGGACATTTAGCTTGATATACCATCATCAATATCATTTATAAATACAGAAAACAACAATGGACCCAACACTGAACCCGGAGGGACTCCACTAATAACATTAGTCCATGATGAGCAGTGTTCATTGATTACCACTCTCTATCTTCTCCCACTCAACCATCCCTTTATCCATAGCAGCAATTTGTCTCCAATGCCACACTGCTCCAGTTTGTGTAGCAGTCTTCCATGTGCAACAGTATCAAAACCCTTTCTAAGATCCAAATATATGATATCAAAGTTATTCCCTGCGTCCAGTTCCTTTGTGATCATATCATAGTATCCAATCAAATTGGTCAGGCAAGACTTTCCCTTAACAAAACCATGCTGTGTCCGAGCTATTACTGAAATCTTGTCTAGATGATCCTGCAGTGCTTCTTTAACCAGTGCCCCCCCCATTGATTTTCCTGGAACAGAAGTTAAACTAACAGGTCTATAATTACTTGTGTCACCCTTTGATCATTTGCACATCTCCAGTCCAAGGAAGCTCTCATAGTTATGGGTTTGCTTACTTCCTTTGCTGCTTCCTTTAATATAACTGGATAGATCCGATCAACTCCGGGTGCCTTTTTTATGTTTATCTTCAGCAATTTCTCCTCCACTAGTCTCTCTGGTTACTGCTGTGACAGCAACAAATCCACAAGTTACACTCAATATCTGGAAAGTTAAGACATTACTTAACATGTATAGGACAGTGTTAAGAAAAAGCTGTGTTGAAATTGAGTGTCTCCAGTTTTGTGCAGACATGATAGTTTGTAATGAGAGCCTTGTAAATAAATTCAGACCTAGAGAGATTGTGAAAAGTTCATGGAGTAGTATATTTCTTGGCATGATCTCTGCTTGTTATCAGGAAAAAGTGTATCCCATCACTGTTTATACAGTGATGGAATACATTTTAATGGAAAGGGTACAAGAAGGACAATATCACTGAGGCACTGTTAGGTAGGTGTCAGAAAACTACTAGATTTTTCTAGGGGTATATAAGGCAATGTTTAGGCTGTACCTTGGGTAAAGCCTAAAAATGTTTACAAAGTAAACTAAACAGTTTAGACTGTATTCCATACCGGCATGGAAGACTCATTTTTTGAAAGATATGGGACAGGTTTAGATATGAGCAATTCAATTAGTCAGGATACAGAAGATATTACCGAGAAAGAACTTCAGTCCTGCAAATTGCAGTTCCTGTTAACCAGGCACCCATAAGGAGACTTGATTGAAGTTTTTAAGGTCTTAAATGGATTGAGTAAACTAAATTCTGATACTCTTTCTCAGACAACATAGATAAAGGGACATAAATTTAAATTGAAAAAGAATGGTTTCAGAATAGATGTGCAAAAAATTTGCTTTTAACTAGAGAGTAGTTGATTGTTGGAACAAACTTCCATCTGGTGTTGTGGAAATGGGTGGTTTGAATAAATTTAGACAAATTATTAGTGGAGATGTATTTGTAATTTGTTTTTTGGCTGATGCAGTGTAAGTTTGCTTTCTTACGTAATTTGCCACTACTAACACTAATTCTAATATCAGTTATATCTTTTGCATTTAAAGTCACCAAAACAAAAGAAAAATAAAAGAAAATCACAAAAAATACAACTGTGTTAAATTTGTTTGGATTAATTTAAAATTTTAGATTTCTTTAATTGTGATTTTGATTGCCAGTTCTAATCATTTAGCTATAATTCTAAAATACTTCTTGTAATTTTTGGCTTATTTCTTATATACAGCTTTGTCAGATTGTATTTTATGTGTAATATTAATTGGGTTTTTTACTCTTTCTTTTAATTCCTAGGGTTTTTTGATTACCAATCGAGAAATAGTGTCTGCAGATGTTGAAGATTTTGAATATACACCAAAGCCAGAATTTGAGGGTCCTTTCATTATCTTTAATGAACCAAATGAAGTAAGGGTTGTTTCCAGTTAATTTTAAAATAAGCTCTAAAACTTGAATAAATATAAAGAAACTAACACTTTATCTGATCAGGTAACAGTTTATTTATTATGAATATAAAATAAGATTCAAATACAGAATCAAGAAAACTGGCAGTCTACCTATATAGCACAGGGCAACAAGGCATTATGTAGCAGCTAGATTGGAACAGCAACCATGGAGAATTGTGTTGCATGGCAGGCCTCTTCACCCTTCCCAGTGCATGGCTTGCAGCAGAGATGAAGCACTTCTTCTTAGAATTGACTTCTGGAGGCTAGTCCATATCCAGTCAAGAACACATCTTCTAACCTCTTTGTCTTGGAACTGTTTTCCTCCTTTTGCCTCTTGTGTGGCAAGTTATAACCAGAGAATTCTGCATTATGTAGATATCTAAACAAGTTAACTATTTTATCCATAGATAAAGAAACCAGTGTTCCAAAACTTTTAGAATATTGTAATGCATAGTTATTAATTAATAAAACTATGCTCACACAGTGCAGTGTAGTGTGTTTTGTTATCCAATTAGGTTTGTTCCTGCATTTATTATCATGTCCTTCAACTCTCTCTCATTCAGATTTAAATATATTCTGTATGTTTGAATCTAATTTAAAATTTTAAATTTAAAAATGCTTTTAAAATTAGAAAATATAATAGTTTTGTACTTGTTTGTGCTTATTACAAAGAATATTCCTATTACAATTAGTAGGAATCAAGAACATGAAAGTCAACTGGTGATGTGTTTACTTGCTTTTTCCCAAGTGCTCATTGTGAAATATGTGTGTGGCCTTCAGATTGATTTGTTCATGGTATTAAAGAATAAAGATGTGGCCAATGAGTATTTGCAATTTGATTGCATTGTTAATTACTTATACAGCAGTAAATTCTGTAAATAATTATATCAGAGGAATATAATATATTATTATAACACAGGAATATTATAATTGGCACAGGACTAGGCGTACACATTTGAAGACAATGAAATTACTTAGTATTATTATTAGTACAGTAGAACTTTGATTGTCTGTCAGTCTCTGTTAACCATCACTTAACCCCATTACACCATAATGCATTGTGATATTGGTGCCATATATCACTCAGTCTTTGTTTACAACTCACTGTATATGGTTGTACTTTAACCTCTTGTTTCATATTTTAATAATTTTTATTTAGTAAACCCATTGAAATAACAGAGCAACGTAAGAGAGTAGTGTTCAGATTATCACAAAAAATTGAAATAATCAATCGTCTAGGAAAAGGTGAAAGTGCTACAAGTATAGCATCGGTTTATGTAATAGGAAGAACAACAGTAAATGATATAAAGTGTGATGCAGACAAAATTGAAAACTCCGTGTCAAAAATGGAAACCATTGACAATAATGTTAAAAGTCATAAAACAATGAAGCCCGCTAAAAATGAACAATTGGATGCTGCAATGTTTCAATGGTTTGTTCAGAAACGTAGCCAAGAAATTCCATTGTTGGGATCTATAATAATCGAAAAAGCCATACTATAAGACATACTATAACTTCTAAATGTCGAAAAAGCCATTGAAATCAATAAAAAACTAGTTGGAGATCCTTCATTCAAGGCTAGCTTCGGATGGCTGGACAAATTTAAGTTTCACTGTGGTATTCAACAGTTGTCGATCCAGGGTGAGAAGCTAAGTCGCAACAATTTCTGTTTATCGTGAAAAACTACAAAAGGAAATAGCTGACGAAAGTTCAGTTAAAGACCAAATATACAACTACGATAAGACTGGCCTTAATTGGAAGGCACTACCTCAAAAGACACTGGCCTCAATGACTGAACATATGGCACCGGGGTATAAGATGCAAAAAGATCACATCACTATAATGGTATGTGCTAATGCCAGCAGTAGTCATAAATTGCCTTTGGTTGTTATAGGAAAGCCAAAAAAAGCCTAGATCATTTAAAAATATTAATTTAAATGCTTTGCCAGTTAAATATTCTCACAAAACAACATGTGGATGAGCCAAGATATATTTCATGATTGGTTTCATAAAATATTGTGTAAGATCACATTTGGCATCAAAAGCTTTACCACAATATGCAATGCTACTGATGGACATGTGCCTACTCATCCCATACACGTATATGATTTAAAAAGCGATGATGGCAAAATATCATGCCACTTTCTGCCAGAAAACATGACATCTCTCATTCAACTGATGCACCAAGGCGTGATTGAGAGTATAAAAAGTCGTTATCACAAAATGTTGATTCAAAAACTTGTACTGGCAGATAATAAATTAGATGTGATAGAGTTTTGGAAAAGCTACACTATAAAAGATGCAATTTTCAATATCGCTGATGCTTGGAATGATGTTCCAGTTCAAACAATACAAAGAAGCTGGAATAATTGTGGTCAGAAATATAGACAGCTGATACAGAAACCATTCCAAAAGAAACTGAAATTTTGCAGTTAATGTTCCTGGTTTTAAAAATATTTCAATGGGGAAGTAAATGGTTGGCTGGATATGAAAAAAATGGACGTCGGATGCGAAATTTTAGATGACAATGAAATTGTGCAAAGAGTGATGACAATTTAGGATGATTCTGAAACTGAAGAAGAAAAAGCTGCTGCTGATGGAACAATAAACATAATTAGTACTGTGAAGCTGAAACTATGTTGTCAAAGTGCATTGAGTGGGTTGAGGTACAAGAAGAAGCAGATGCTACACAAGTGTTACTTGCGTAGCATCTGCTTCTTCAAAATCCTTCATAAAAAAAGATTTGTCAAAATCCTTCTGACATCCTTTTGACGGAAGACCACAGGAGGCATTGAATGGAGCCTGTTGGGAATGGTGGGAGGTGTTTTAACAAGATCATTAATACATGAGCTGGAAGAAAAATGGGATGCTAGCAGGTCAGCTTTATCCTTGGCTGAAGTGACAACAGAACCATCTGGTTTGGACAGAGGTGGGAGTAGAGATGGGCAAAAGTTGTGGCCAATAGCTTTGGCAAGAGACCAGAATGCTTGGCTACCATTAGGGCAAGAAGCAAGTTTCCTACTCTTAGCCTGTTCAAACCCTAGTTTAGACTGATTAATAACTGCTTTACAATTGTTGCGAGCTTTGGTGTAGGCAGAAAATGTAACTGAAGAATTAGAAACAAGCCAATTACGATATGCAACGTTCTTCTCTTGAACAGCCTTAGCACATTTATTGGAAAACCAAGGTTTAGATAAAGGATGAGATTTTAAAGTGGAGTGTGGGATAAAGGATTCCATTTCTGCAAGAATAATTTCACTGACATGATGTGAGCAAATGTTGACATTAGAAGTTTTGAAACAGTAATCCGACCAAGGAAAATAAGAAAAGAAATCTCGCAGGTCATCCCATTTTGCATTCTTGTAATGCCAAACAACACGAGATTGGAAATTGCCATGAGATAAAGGCTCCATTGGAGAAGAGACAATCACCAAGTTGTGATCTGAAGTGCCTGAAGGACCTCTCACTTTGACCTTGTACTTAGAAGGGTTGTTTATGAGAAAAAGATTAAGCGTGTTGACTGTATGATTAGGATTGTCCAGTATTCTTGTAGGTAAATGAACAATCTGTGCAAGGTCATTAGTAATTTCAAAAGCCTCAGCATCTCAACCAGCTGGGTCGGTGTGACTAGAAAACGGAAGCCAGCTGGAGTTGTGAACATTAAAATCACCAAGGAAAATTACCTCACTGTTAGGAAAGTTGGACTGGAGAAAGTCAAGTTGCAAAGAGAGGAAGTCAAAGAGCTCCAAGTGATTAGTGGAGTTGGAAGAACAGTAGAGACAACAGGCATAGCATAATATGAAATAGATTTTAAAAGCATTGTCTTGTATTTTGAGCAAATAACAGAAGAGAATAATGCAGTGATGTTACTTCTCAAGATGACCTACAGTTACGGAAGTTCATTTTAACCTTGAGTATTAAGACTGTATTGTTACAGTTGTTAGGCTCATAAAATATTGTTGTCTACCAAATTCATAGGATATGATTGTTCTCAATTTATTAAATTATTTCATAGATCATGTAGCTTTCATTATATTAAATATTTGAAGCAGAGAAGTTATTTTCAGTGTTGTGTTGAGGAAAAAAATTGAAATAAGTTCTTCAGAATAAGTGATAATTTTAAGTTGAAGGATGATATAAGCCTTCAACTATAATTTTAAGTTGAAGGATGATATAAGCCATTATTTAGGTGGTGAATTTTACCAAAGCAAGGATTCTCAAATTTTATTATCTTGAATCAAGTATGCTCCAATTTTGGTTCAAATTATGCCCATTTGCTGTACCTCTCTGAGTTGGGTGGGTGGGTGGGGGGGGTGGCTGTTTTAAGTGGTAGAATTACATTATGGACTATATTTTTTTTGCTGGTGGGCCATCAGCCAGTTGTTCTCAAGATTCTCAGATCTGAAGCAAATACTGCAAATTACTTAGTATATTGGTCCATTTGCTAATGATAAGCAAATAGACTGGAGCAATTCATTGCAAAATCTTGATATGACATTAGTTGGGCTTTCAGAGAAGCTGACAATAAAGGGCAAGTTGAAGTTATGGAAGATTAAATTGAATGAAGGAAAAGCTTAGTTTTTTCTTATTGACTTTCACAAATTTCCTGGAAAGCCATTTGGTAAATTATTCATAGAAATTGATTGCTACAAGTATATTAGAAGAGGCATATGATGCAAGAAAGCGAGCTTATACAGCATTAGCCAAAAAAAAAAAAAAAAAAAATCCAACTTCACACATCCATTTTCTCTAAAAGTTTGTTCAGTTCTTCCTTGAACTTATTTAAGCTATCAACTTCCACAATGACAGATGGAAGTTTTTTCCAGCAATCAATTACCCGCTGGCTAGAGGCAAACTTCCGCACATCTTTTCTACAACTGTCTTTCCTCAATTTGAATTTATTCCCCCCCCTCAAGTTTGTAATCTGAGCAAGAATCCCATCAACATTGAGCCTGCCCAAACCATTCAAAGCCTTATACACCTCAATCAGATCACCTCACAGGTGCCTAGTCTCCAGACGCTGCAATTTGCATAATGTAAGCCTTTCTTGCTAAGAGGATCCCTTCACTCCCCTCACCAATCTTGTTGCCCTTCTCTGTACTCATTCTAACAACTCTACATCCCTCCTAAAATGAGACTTCCAGACCTGTATGCAGTACTGAAGGCATGGCCTAACAATTGCCTTATACAATGGGATCATCATAATCAGCCATTTTCAATTCACTGCAGGATGAAGGCCTCTCAAGCAACTTTCCAGTTCCTTCTGTTTTGTGCAATGGCCATAAATTTACTACCCACAAACTCATGAATTTCATCTGTCCATCTCTGTTGTTGTCTTCCAGGTTTTCTTTTAGCTCCTCTTTGGTACCATTGTGTTATTTTCTTAGTCCATCTGTCATCATGTCTTCAAGCCATGTGTCCTGCCCAAGACCATTTAATTCTTTAATTTTGATAAGAACGTCCTTTACTTGAGATTCTTGCCTAATCCATGTGTTTCTCTTTTTATCTAACAGTCTGATTCCCAATATAATTCTTTCCATTCTTCGCTGTGTAGTTCTTAGCTTCTCTTCCATTCTTTTGGTGAGTGCCCAAGTTTCACTTCCATAAGTCATGGTGGGGAGTATACATTGGTTTATTATTTTACGTTTCAGATAAATTGGGATATTGCTCCTCAGTATCTGACTATATTTCCTGAATGCTGTCCATCCAAATTTATTCTTCTCTTGACTTCCATCCATTTATCATTATTACAGCTAATGACTGGTCCCAGATAAGTATATGACTACACCTTTTAAATTACTGCTCCTTCAATGATTATATCCCTTTCTGTGGTATACTTGTATCTCTCCTTGTCGAACTCTTTTCTCAATTTTAAATTTATTACTGTCTTTGTCTAGTCTAATAAAGGAGGTAGCGTTCTCATATATTTTCTTCAAAATCATAATATATTAGCATTAGTAGAGGCACATGATGCAAGAAAGCCAGCTTATACAGCATCAACCAAAAAAAAAAAAAAAAAAAAAAAAAAAAATCCCATTTCACTGATCCATTCATTCCAAATGTTTGTCTAGTTCTACCTAGAATGTAGTTAAGCACAGATGGAAGCATGTTCCAGCACTCAACCACCCACTGGCTAAAGGCAAACTTCTGCACATCTATTCTACAACTGTCTTTCCTCAGTTTGAATCTATGCCCCCTCAGGTCTGTAATCTGAGAAAGAGGAAGAATCCCATCAGCATTAAGCCTGCTCAATCTATTCAAGGCCTTATACACCTCAATCAGATTGCCTCGCAGATGCCAGTCTCCAGAAGCTGCAATTTGCAGATCTTAAGCCTTTCTTCATAAGAGCACTCCTTTGTTCCCTACACAATATGGAGTATCTATGCCTTGTCTTTACAGTGCCGGAAACATTGCCTTATGCTGCGTGGAGTCAAATTCCTTTTTATAATCCACAAATGCCGGACATAATGGTGTTTTTTATTCATTTTTCTCCATTAGCTGTGATAATACGTGAAGGTGATCCATAATTGAGAATCCTGTCCTAAAGCCAGCTTACTCTTTCGGTTGATTGTCATCAAGTATTCTTTCTAATATGTTAGTAATGACCCTTGTGAACATCTTTTAGATGTGGGATAACAAACTAATTGGTCCATAATTTTCAATTTCTAATTTATCACCTTTCTTATTCAGCAAAACTATGATTGCATTATTCCACCACTTAGGTGTCACACCTTTTCTAATGCATTTTGTGAAGAGGCTTGCCAGTTTTTGTGTCATGTCTCTTCCTCCCAATTTTAACAACTCTACAGTAACTTCATCTTCCCCCATGCTTTCTGATTCTTAATTTTCTTCAACATATGTTCTACCTCATCAGGAAGGATATCGGGTATGTCGCATTTGTTACTAATTTGTGATCCATCTTCCCCCACTGCTGGCATCATTCTCTTGCTCCTTGTATAATTCTCTATAGTAGTCTTCTACTATTTGAATTATGCCTTCTTTGCTATTTATAAGTACATCTTCTGTGCTCATTGCTGCTGAAGAACAAGTTTGAGCTTCTGCACACTTTTTTGTTTTAAATCTTCTTTTGGCTTTGCATAACTCAGTATACTCAATTTTATCCTTGTCAGTGTTTATCTTGCTCTTCATTTGTTGTCTTCGGTTCATCGTGACAAGTGTTTCTTGACTAGTTTTTTCTTCTTTAAATTTCTTTTTACCTATAGGTTTCGTGGGCTTTATCTCTTTCGTAAAGTCGTAATATTCCTTGTCAGTATCTTGGTCCTGAGCAGTCTGCAGAGCTCAAACTTGTTCTTATGCTCCAGTACATACTGCTTTTTCTGCTCTTCTGTTATCTCAGAGACCTTCACATTATTTACTCGAGTCAGTTTTTTCCTTTCTTTTCTTGTATCTGTATCAGGTGTGCATCTTACCATTCTGTGATCACTTTCAACATTTACCTTGTTCAGGATGGTAACTTCATTCACAATATATCTTCTGTTAGTGAGGATGAAGTCGATTTCATTAGTTGTTAATCCATTTGGACTCTTCCATTTCCACTTTCTGTTCACCCCTTTTCTTGAAAAGTGTTCATTACTGACATTCCTTGAGATTCTGCAAATTTCACAAGTCTTTCACCTCTTTCATTTCTTTCACCAATTCCAAAATTTCCAATAGTTCCCCTTTCTGCACTGTTTTGTCTCTTTCCAACTTTAGTATTGAAGGCCCCCATAATGAAAGTGTAGTGGGTTTTCTGTCATCTAGAAGACTCAATTTCGGTGTACATTTCTTCAGCCTCTTCATCATCATGGCTTGATGTTGGCGCATAAATAATTATAACCTTTAACTTGTACCTCTTAGAAATCCTGAGTAGTAGTCTTTGACACCCTTGGTGATGTACTTTTGAATTCCAAAATGTTGTTTTTTATATCTTTATATACCAGAAAGCCAACTCCACCTTCACTCCTTTCACCGGTTCCATTAGTGTACAGCAGATTTCCACTTGATAAAGTTATAAGTGATTCATTTTTTCTTCTTGTTTTAGCCAAACCAATGATAATCCAATTCACATTTTCTAATTCCTTTTCCAGCTCTAATATCCTATCTTCACTGATGAGTGATCTTACGTTGTAACAGACCAAGGTCAGTTTCCATGCGTGGCAGCCTGGTTGTACCCAGAGATCCTTAGCACTCTCTGCTTCCACTCTGATCATCTCACTTCCATAAGCAGGGAGTGAAAGCCGCTCGGGACTGAGGGCTACTTGTCTCGTTGTTGTTATTTGGTTTTTTTAGGTGCATTAGCAACTAAGGCCATGTTGCTCCGGGGATATGCGGTGTTCATTCCCTGACCTTTCTGCATCCTCCATATTTGGTGGCTCACGGGTTCGAACCCTGGTCTAATCAAGAAGCGTGTGCTACGCATTGCTGCTCCTGCTCACCTGGCTACAGAGGCACCATTTGTTTCGTCATGCTGTCATGTGCTGCAGGGTTTGGTCTTTTCCTCTTTACGCTGACCAGGCATCTTGAAGAGAACCACTCTACACGTTCGTTGCCACCTAAGTGACGTAATAGGTCTTACCCTTGAGAAGGTGTACATGAGTGGATTTTAGGTAGGCAGGCCAACTGGACTTCTCCTAAATCTTCTGAAATAGAAAGATATTGGATCTATCAACGTTTTAGACTTAAGTGTCTGATAACAGACACAATGCCTGTTCTCCTCCAAGCCCCTTGGGGATAATGGGATAATCACCTCCTTATTCCTACTAGCAAAATTCCTGTACATCATTGACAATTCCCCATGGAGCTGCTCTAGGAGCCTGTCTGCACTGCTCAGAAAACTTCATATCTGACTGCAAAATTATCCCCAGGTCTTTTTCATTTTCTACGATCCTGAGTGTTGGTACTTTTCTCTGGGGTTACGACTACTCTTATAAATGCAGTACATTGCATTTATCAATGCTGCACTTCAGTTGCCACTTCTCAGCCCATCTGCCCAGCTTTTCTAAATCTTGTTGCAATAGTATATTCTCATTTCTGTCATTAACAACCCTGACAACCTTTGTATCGTTTGCAAACTTGGAGATTAAGCTTGATATACCTTCATCAGTATCATTGATAAATATACAAAACAACAATGGGCCCAATACTGAACCCAAAGGGACTCCACTAATAACATTAGTCCATGAAGTGGAGTGTTCATTGGTTACCACTCTTTGTTGTCTCCACTCAACCACCCTTTCATCCATTGTTTCAACTTGCTGTTAATGCCATACTGCTCCAATTTATACAGCAGACTTCCATGTGCAACTGTATCAAAAGCTTTCCTGAAATACAAATATATGATATCAAAATTATTTTTTACATCCAGTTCCTTTGTGACTACATCATATTATCCAATCAAATTTGTCAGACAAGACTTCCCCCTAAACCCATGCTGTGTCTGAATTATTACTACAGTGTCTAGATCGGTGTTTCCCAACCTTTTTTTTACCATGCCCCACCTAAGTCTTTCTAAAATTCTGATGCCCCCTATGTAACATATACATATTTTTTATATTCAAAAATTGAATTATTCCCTAAATGAAGCCTAATTACAACTTGTTCAGGACACAAGACTTAGGTTTTAGGAAGAAATCATTAGGAAATTATTAAGAAAAAACAATAAGTAAATTTTCAAAACATATCATAGACAACTAAAATTCAAGTACAAAATAATTTATATGAAAGATTTTTCTTAATATTTTAATTTTTTAAAATTATTATTTAATTGTTTAATAATTTCAACATTCCATGTGAAGTCACTTCTAGATGAGTGAACTAAATTTAGTGAGACCCTTGTGCTTGAAGCTTGCCGCAGAGAGATTTTATATTGGGCTCCAATTTAGTCAGCTTCAGTCTCAAGTTTCCCCATTTTGTGATATCCAGTCGATTTCTTTTCTTTAGTAACAAATCATTTGTGGCACTAAATCCACATTCAGCTAAATATGAAGATGGAAATGGTAACAATAGCTCTCTTGCAAAGTTCGTTGAATTTGGGTATTTAATTTCTGTTTCATCACAAAGCCATGCCATCGCTCCTTTTATATTGAATAAAGTTTTAACTGACTCATCATTTTGCATTTCTGAGAGTTCTTGGTACTGCATTGATACATCAGACAAATCCACTAACATTGGTTGCATCATCCAGGTTGGAAAATCAATTTGTTTTAAATCAGAAAACCTTTCTTTTAAATCAGCGGACAGAATTTTCAGATGATCGACAATAACAAGTACGGCGGTATCAGTCACTTCACATTTTTGCAGCCAACGAAACTGTTCAAAATTTTTGTTACAAATATATTTTTGACATAATTCAATAAATGTAATGAAACCAGATATCTTCGCTTTTGTATTGACAAGAGTTTTATTTGTTCGTTGAAGTTGTTTATTTAATATATTTAGTTTTTGAAAGATATCGGCTAAATAACTCACAAATGCTTTACCATCGACCATTAACAGATGCTTCATTTCAGGTTTGTCAATTAAAAAGTCACTAATAGTATCAAATAGTTCCATAAATCTTTTCAAGCAGTTCCCTTTCGACAGCCACCTTACTTCAGTGTGAAGTAAAAGTCTCACATGGTCTGCATTTTGTTCTTCACAAAAAAGCTTGAAGAGATGCTCACATTTGGCATTAGCTTTAATAGCATTGACACACTTTATAACTGATTTTAGTACTTCATTAAGAACAGGCGAAATATTTTTAGCTACCAAGTTTTCCCTATGAATAACACAATGCACAAGAAGCATTTCTGGATTCTCATCTTTCATCAATTTTAAGCAGCCATTTTTCTTGCCCATCATATTAGGAGCATCATCTGCAGCACAAGATGTTATATTTTTCATTGGTATATTATTGTCATCTAAGTAATTTTTTAGCTTATTATATGTATCTTTGGAGGTAGTGGTGCTCTCTAATGATTTACAGAATAACATTTCTTCAGCAAAATTACCTTTATCAATATATCTTACATAAGTTATCAGTACCGCTTCACTGTCTCTCAAAGTTGATTCATCCATTTGCACTGAGAATTTTCTTGTTTACAGCTTTCCAACAAGTTGTATTTCAATATCTTCACTCATTTCATCTATTCTTCTGCTAACAGTATTGTTATTGAGTGGCATAGCTTTCACGTCTTTGTCATCTTTTTCCAGAACTGTTTTAAGAAATGCTGATATTGATGGTTTGATTAAATTCTCTCCTATAGTATGATTTTTCCCAGATTTAGCAATGAGTAAACAAATTTTAATCTGAATTTACATGAGCATTATGTTTCGCCTTCAAATGCGCCTCAAGATGACCTCGCTTCATTTATTCGTTGGTCAAGCATAAAAAGGTGACCTTTGATCGTGGACAGCGGGTACGAAACCAAATTTGAAGTATTCCTCTGAATACTGATGAACTTTTTTTTTATTTGCACTACTTATTTTACTGTGCAACTGAAATAAATAAATATAAGATAAATCAAAAACTAAAAATAAACTATGCATTAAAGTTAATTTAATTTTATTTTAATATATAAAAATTAATTATTAGTATGCTTTTTGAATGAATAAATCACACAAATTACTGAATTTGGGCTATTAAATCTATGGTCTCTGTGAACAAGCAGATTAGTCTAATTTGTCAAAAATGAGATAAGTGCACTATAATAAAGTATTTATTATTTACTATTATGTGACATGCAGATATCTTCGTTATTGTAGTTTTAGCGTGAGTAATAAATATTTGTATATTCGAATATATGCATGTTTATATGAGAGTGTGAAGTTTATTTTTCCTCTCCTGCAAATTCGAGTTTTTGGACTTATTTGCTTATTTACTGAGACCACAGAAATATATATATACGACAAATACATACCATTGTGTATCACGGTTCTTCATTAATAATAATTGTGTGTGCAGACAAAGTAACTTTTTATTTTAATCTGAGATCGTCTAACCTATCCAAATGTACAGTCACGACGCACAAACGAGCATTTGTATGAAAGGAATTACCTATTTCATATAACATGCGGAGTTTGCGGTAGGCTACAGTAGACAACCACTTTGCTTGCGCATTGTGCATGCCATAAGCAATCGTCCAATACAGTATGTACTATTCCTTCACTAGGCATAGTAAGCAATACTCTCTGAGCAAACTGTAGTTGATATTACTCCAAACTTTCAAGTGCGGCTCAATAGAAAGCACAACATTTAACAAATGCTTATTTCAAATTGAGATACCAGCAATTCTTCTTTTGTACAAATTAAATCATAGCAGGCAGTTGTTTTAAACTCTAGACGAGCAATTTTTGAAATGATCCCCTGAACAATCAAATTTCCCCCATGTGGGGTGTGGGACCAACTTTGGGAAACACCGGTCTAGATGATCCTGCAATGCTTCTTTAACCACTGACTCCATTATTTTTCCCAGAGCAGAAGTTTAACAAATATGTCTGTAATTACTCATGTCACCCTTTGATCCCCATTTGTGAATTAGGAATAAATTTGCACATTTCCAGTCCATGGGGACTTCTCCTGAGTTCTCCTGAGTCCAAGGGTGCTCTCATAATTATTGCTATGGGTTTGCTTATTTCTTTTGCCTCCTCCTTTAATATAACTGGATAGATCCCATCCACCACTAGGTGCCTTTCTTATGTTTAACTTCAACAATTTATCCTCCACTTTGCTCTAGTAGTAGTAGTGGCATGTGATGCAAGAAAGCAAGTGTATGAGCTTATGCAGCATCAGCCAAAAAAAAAAAAATCGCACCATTCCCTCCAAATGCCTGTCCAGTTCCTCCTTAAATTTATTTAACCTATGAACTTCCACAATGACAGATGGAAGTTTGTTCCAGCAATTAACCACCCGCTGACTAAAGGCAAATTTCCACACATCTATTCTACCTCTGTCTTTTCTTAATTTGAATTTATGCCCCCTTAGGTTCGTAATCTGAACAAGTGGAAGGATCCCATCAGAATTCAGCGTGCTCAACCCATTCAAGGCCTCATACACCTCAATCAGATCACCGTGCAGGTGCCTAGTCTCCAGCCACTGCAATTTGCAGAACTTAAGTCTCTCCTTGTAAGAGGATCCCTTCATTTCCCTCACCGATCTTGTTGCCCTTTTCTGTACACTCTCAAGCAAATCTACACCCTTCCTAAAATGAGACCTCCAGACCTCTCAGTTATAATAAAATCATTAGGCTCCCTGCTAGAGTTTAATAAGCTTCTGTCCTCAACTCCCCTACAGAATTCCTCATGTGTGAATGTAGATGCAAAGTACTCATTCAGTTTGACAGCTATCTGAGTAGGATGATCGTTATGAAGTGGACCAATCTGATTCATCCCCTTCCTTCTAGAATTTATATAAGTAAAGATGTCTTTGCTGTTTTTCTTAGCATGCTTTGCCAAAGATTTCTCGTAATCTGCCTTTGATTGCTGAAATTCCTTTGTGACTTGATTACAGACTAACTTATATCTACCATAGGCTTCTGTGTCTCCTTATAATTTATATGCATCCCATGCATTTTTCTTCTCTGCCACAAGTCTCATTAGTTCATGTAACATCCAATTAGAACCGAACTTTGAACAGTATTTCTTAGTTGGTATGAAAAGCCTTGTAGCTTCAAGATTAATTCATTGAATGCTTCCCATTTAGAATTTAATGTTGGTAACACATCATATGGTCCCACTGTATAGAATTGGAAAACTGTCTGAGACCACTGTAGTTACTTTTACTACACTTCTGATCATATTGTCTAGAATAGTGTTTCTCAATCTGTGTGCCGCGACACATTAGTGTGCTGCGAGTATGCTTCATGTGTCGAGGAAAATGCAAATAAAAAAAAAATAATAAATCCAAGTTTTATAATAAAAATTAATTCAAATAGAAAATTTGTTTATTTACACTGCACTGATTCCAGTCCTTTCCAGCAGTCAATGTGATGTCACATTTTGATTCCTAGTACTAGATCTGTTCACCTTTAATCCTTTATTCACCTTTTGATTCCTATAAGTAGATCTGTTCACCTTTATTCAGCCATTCTTATCACTTGAGGGTCTTTCTCGGGCACCCTGCAGTTGTATATGTGCAACTTGGAATCAGCATAATAAAAAATTTCCTTTGTGTTTTTTTTATGTAAACCCCAAACACGAGAGGTGTTAGAACCTATAGTACTTAGTACTGTGCTTGGTTTGGGGGTTGAGAAGACGAAAGAAGATATTTGTTGACATTGGACTTGAACTTCTGTAGACTGTAATTTTCAGGAAATACGTATGAAGGAAGATTGTTCCAGAAAACGGCAGTTGAATGAATAAACGAGGAAGATGAAAAGTTGGTTCTGTGAGTTTGAAGTTGGACAGTAAATGGATGTTGGACAGTTGGCTGGTAGCGGCACGTGTTCGGACTGTTTTGAAAGAGAGCGCAGGAATTATAGAAGCTAATTCAGAAGAACAGTGCCCATGGAAGTATCTGTAGAAGAGGTATGCAGCAGAACAGTATTGTCTATGAGACAGCGAGTGCAGAGACTGTTAGAGATGAGTCATTAATTAACCTAACTGCCCTCTTCTGAATGGAATCAAGAAGCCTGAGAGAGGTTTTGGGGGCACCACCCCAGATGTGGGAACAATATTCCATGGCAGGGCGGATTTGCGATTTATACAGAGTGAGCAGCTGTTTGGAAGAAAAGTAATGCCGAGAGCTAAAGAGAAAACCAAGTCTTTTAGATGCAGAAGAAGCAATATTTGTAATGTGCTTGTGCCAAGAGAGATTAGAAGTCAGGGTAATCCCCAAAAGAAATATATCATTTTGCCTAGAAATCGTAGTGTCACTAAAGATAAGCATAGGAGCAGAAGAATCCTTTTTGCGAGATATAAGACAAGACTGAGTTTTAGAAGGGTTGAAATCAACTAAGTTGTCTTTGCCCCGATGGAAAATTACCTGAAGATTGGCATTTAAGGAATTGGTAGCAGATTTTCGAGAAGTTGAAGCTGATTGAGCAGGACAATCTTTCTCAAAATGGAAAGTGGAATGCAATGTGCTATAATCGGCAAAGCTATGGATAGGATTTCCAGTCAATGGAAGAAGGTCATACAAGGGGAAAAGAGAGGGGGAAATAATATACAAGGGGAAAAGAGCGGGGGAAAGAACTGAACCTTGGGGTACACTGGCATTAGTGGAGAAGTTAGAAGACAGAGAGCCATCTACCATCATCCTCAGTGAGCAATCAGAGAGAAAACTGGATAACCAATTACTAAAACAGTTGGCAAACCATAAGATGGAAGCTTGTTTAGAAGACCTTTATGCCAAACACGATCGAAAGCCTTTGAGATGTCAAGAGCAACTTATGTTTCACCGAGCCTTTCCATTGAAGTAATCCATAAATGGGTACCATAAGCCAGAATATCACCAGTAGATCGACACTGACTGAATCCATACTGGCGATCGTTGATCAGACACAAGGTTTCTAAGTAGTTTAGGAGTTGGCGGTTAATTGATTACTTCATTTCTTTGGAAAGAATAGAAGTAATTGCAATGGGATGATAATTGGATGGGAGGGATTTGTCACCCTTTTTAGGAACTGGCTGGATATGAGCAAATTTCCAAGCAGAAGGAAAAACACCTTTGGAATAAGAAAGTGAAAAAAGGCGGCAAAGAATAGGAGTAAGTTCAGGAGCACAGGTTTTGAGAACAAGTGGAGAAATTCCATCGGGACCTGGAGCTTTCTTAGCATCAAGATTCGTCAAAATCCTTCTGACATCCTTTTGACGGAAAACCACAGGAGGCACTGAATGGAACGTGTTGGGAATAGTGGGAGGTGTTTTACCAAGATTGATAATGCATGAGTTGAAAGAAAAATGGGATGCTAACAGGTCAGCTTTATCCTTGGCTGAAGTGACAACAGAACCATCTGGTTTGGACAGAGGTGGGAGCAGAGATGGGCAAAAGTTGTGGCCAATAGCTTTGGCAAGAGACCAGAATGCTTGGCTACCATTAGGGCAAGAAGCAAGTTTCCTACTCTTAGCCTGTTCAAACCCTAGTTTAGACTGATTAATAACTGCTTTACAATTGTTGTGAGCTTTGGTGTAGGCAGAAAATGAAACTGAAGAATTAGAAACAAGACAATTACGATATGCAACATTCTTCTCTTGACAGCCTTAGCACATTTATTGGAAAACCAAGGTTTTGATAAAGGACGAGATTTTAAAGTGGAGTTTGGGATAAAGGATTCCATTCCTGCAAGAATAATTTCACTGACACGATGTGAGCAAACGTTGACATCAGAACTTTTGAAACAGTAATCCGACCAAGGAAAAGAAGAAAAGAAGTCTCGCAGGTCATCCCATTTTGCATTCTTGTAATGCCAAACAACACGAGGTTGTTAATAGCCATGAGATAAAGGTTCCATTGGAGAAGAGACAATCACCAAGTTGTGATCTGAAGTGCCTTAAGGACTTCTCACTTCGACCGTATACTTAGAAGGGTTGTTTGTGAGAAAAAGATCAAGCGTATTGGCTGTATGATTAGGATTGTCCGGTATTCTTGTAGGTAAATGAACAATCTGTACAAGATCATTAGTAATTGCAAAAGCCTCAGCATCTCGACCAGCTGGGTCGGTGTGACTAGAAAATGGAAGCCAGCTGGAGTTGTGGACATTAAAATTACCAAGGAAAATTAACTCACTGTTAGGAAAGTTGGACTGGAGAAAGTCAAGTTGCAAAGAGAGTAAGTCAAAGAGCTCCAAGTGATTAGTGGAGTTGGGAGAACGGTAGAGACAACAGATGAATTTGACACAATGAGGTAGAGAGATTTTAAGCCAGAGAAGATCAAAGAGAGGAGATTCCAAATTGCCAAGTCTCTGACAGGGAATATCAGAATGGAAATATGCACAAGTACCATCTTTGAGGCGAAAAGAGTCATAGATCGAATAATTTGTGCATCTGAGATGAGCAAGTAGTTGAATCAACCGATAACTGAGATTCTGTCAGAAAAAGTACATGGGGTTTGGTAGACTGCAAGTGGAAATGTACATCGTTAAGATTAGAATTTAGACCACGTATATTTGTGAAATGAATTAGGAAGTGCTTGTGAGGTTTACATCTTTTTGCAGATAAGCTTGCTCTATTAATTTGACAATTCATGGTGTATTCAGTAGTAAAAAAAAGTTGGTGGGACATGCTGTATGAAGTAATGAAATTTGTAGATATGGCGTACACATGGTAAGAATATACCCAGATCCTTGACATAACGTGGCCTCAACAATGCTCCCCGCATACACACTACTCGGACTCCCTCCAGTCACTATCTGGCAGAGTAGAGGTAGCAAGATTATACGCTAGCTGATCCGGAAGCCTCCTAGAGAGTTACCAATAGGTTTGGTCCTGTGTACTAACTAGCGGCCGGCCTGCGAACACTAAGCCTGTGATCCATCCTTGGCGGTCCAGCTTACGCAGGGATCGCAAAGAGGAAGTTGTTCTTGCTCGGCTCCGCATAGGACATTGTCATTTGACACACTCCTTTCTGCTGAGGGCTGATGACCCTCCTATGTGCGAGCAATGCGACACCATCTTATCTGTTCAACATATTTTATGTGACTGTACTAGTTTTAGAAATGCTCGTTTTATCGCTTTTAACCATCTGACTGAGCCGTATACACTCAGTCAGATTTTATCTGACAATGACCATGTGTCTTCTATTTTTAGCTTTCTAAAATCAGTAAACCTCTTTACGCACATTTAAAAAAATCTACCTTATTATTGTTACTTGTTTACTGATATTTATCTTTTACAGTTTATACTTGGTTTTTATATTTTGACTTAGTGACCTAATTCATTAGGTCACTGAACGTTTTTTACTTTTTTATGACAAGGTTTTGGCGCATTATAGCCTTAGTTGCTGATGCGCCAATAAAACCCAACCAACCAACCAAACAACCAACCAACCAGCCTGCGAACACCATTTTAGAGCTGTACCCTCGAAATGTAAGGAATATTGGATCTCACCACGATGTTCATCATAACCTCAAAAGTCATCAATCATATTGCATGATGGAAGAGATGCGGACGGGTTGACCAGAACTTAGCTCTAGAGACTAAACATGGGTTCCACCACTTCAAGCCTCCAATAAGCAAAGTGGTGGTATTGCACCGGTTGATGAGAATCATCTACCACCTAGTACTGCCTGGTAACATAGAGGGGCGGCATTCCTCCATATGGTGTGAGCGCCACACCTCGACCCCTGCTTACGTTGGTTCACACTTGGATGGTCACCCACCATGTACTTGTGCATGGAGGTTATACCCAGGATTACTAACAGTCCCACCATCGTGAAGGTGCAAGCAGAGAATTTGGCTGTCACAGACCGTCCGGACTTCGCCGAAATTGGGTCCACTTGACTTGAGTGTTACCCGAATATCAGTTCCATCAGCGTTTTAGACTCACAGGTAGCAAGTACAGCTTGTCTGGCATATATGAGAGAATGTCTGTGACAACCTCAAGGACCAGTATTTTTTAAAGTACTTTTTGTGCTTTTATATCTCCAAAACACCATATTCAGTTAATTCGTATAGAATTAACTGTAATAGTACAATGTAGAAGTAACTTTAATATTTTTTGGAAATTATTAGCAATGGATAAATTTTTAGTGAAAGGAAATCAGAAGAGGCAAATTGATAACAATGAGCTTGGAGAAAATGACAAAAAAAAAGAGAGCAACCATCAACATAAAAAAAGAAGAAAACATGTTGCTGTAAATATGATGATGATTATTTGGGGATGGGATTTTCATATACTGGTACCCAAGATTGCCGTCAACCTTAGTGAGGCATATGGTTTAAAATTGTCGAATGAATTAATGGTGCTGAGCAAATTGCAGCATCCTTTTTCTGTGAAACACAAGGATTTATTGTCCAAAACTGTGGTGTATTTTAAAAGACTGCTGGCCTCTACTAGAAAACAAGGTACAGAATTTTATAATATGGCTAAAATATCTGATTAAGTGCAAGAAGCCAGCTATTTAGTAGCCAAACTGGTGGTGGCAAAAAAAAAAAAAAAAAAAATCTCACCTGATTGTAGAAAGTCTGATTTTATCAGCCTGTTGGGTAACTGTGAAAAGTATTTTGGGAGAGGAAGCTGAAAAAAAATGACAGTACCACTTTCGAACAGTACAATTAGTAGGCATATAAAAGAAATTTATTATTATGTTTTTGTTGTTGTTGTTGTTGTGACGAACTCAATAAAAGAACAACCGGCCAAGATATTTCCGAAGTAATGAATAATTATTTACAAAAGTGTGGTATATTTTGTGGAAATCATGTGTTGGCATTTGTACCGACAGTGTTCCTGCGATGACAGGAGCACTAAAAGGATTTGTAAACTTAGTAAAACGACACAATTCAAATATTATTACAACACACTGTTTTAGACACAGAAGTTGTAATAGTGGAGACAGTCATATCCGATTTAACTTGAACATGTAAACTTGATCAAGCTGTTAAAATGGTCAATTATATCAAAAGTAGACTACAAGAAATACATTTTTTCGGAAAATTATGCGAGGAACTGAAGTCTGCATCATTTTTTATTTAATGATGCATACTGAGATACGATGGTTATCGAAAGGAAATGTGCTTATCCGTATGTACGAGTTGCATGAGGAAATGCCCATATTTTTTTCACAGGAGCATTCAAAATTTTGTGATTATTTAAGTGATGAAATTTGGTACCGTAAATTAGCTTTTATTGCAGATTTATTTGTGCATCTTAATGAATTAAATATCAGTATGCAAGGTCCATAGGAAAATTTACTCAACTTCTACTGACAATTTGTTCGTCTTTAAAGAAAAGTTGAGTATATGGAAAAATGGAAAAAATATGTAAATGAAAAAAAATTATAAATGTTTCCTTTGACTGCCGAAACGAATTATACTAAAATAATGAATGTAATAAGCGAAACATTTTAGCTGTTAAAGACAAAATTTGAGCATTACTTCCCATCCCTTGATATCAAAATATTTGTGGGTAAAAGAGACCCATTTGCAACAAGAAACCTTCCGATGTTAGAACTTAATCTGCAAGAGGAAGCAGAATTGGCTGAGATCCGTAGTGATCAGTCGCTGAAAATTCAATTTAATAACGCTAATATTAGCAAATTTTGAATATTAGCAAATTAAAATATTAGTAAAATTTAAAATGAATATCCATGAATTTTAGAAAAGGCAATTAGAATTTTATTGCCATTTTCCACTATCTACTGTGAAATAGGGTTTTTTGCTTTAAATAGAGAGAGAGAGAGAGAGAGAGAGAGAGAGAGAGAGAGAGAGAAAAGTTGGTAAAAGAGTTGCTGAGAGTAAGCCTATCCACAATAAATTTTATTTTCCTATTAAAAAACTGTGTGCTTCCATCAAACCCAACCGTCTCACTGAGATGGTTAGGCTTTACAGTTTGTGAATTTTTTTTGGCGCCTTCGTAGCCAGGTGGGCAGGAGCAGCAGTGCGTAGCACACACACTTCTTGATTAGACCGGGGTTCGAGCCCATCACCACCAAATACGGAGGATGCGGAAAGGTCAGGGAATGACCATCGCATAACCCCGGAGCAATATGGCCTTAGTTGCTAATGCTCCTAAAAACCAAATAACAAACATCTTTTGTATTTTAATCCTTCTTTTGTGCATCGTTAATGCCATTGTTTTTTGCCGTATTGGCCAATTGAACATTATATGTGCCAGTATACTGTATATTCGTTTCTAATTGTTCGAATTTTTGATTGTTACCTGTTATTGGTGGTTTTTACTTATAGGCATTAGTGTTCATACAATTCTGGTCATTAAGCTAGCCTTATTTAGGTCATCTTAATTCCGCATGGCCTATACATATTAGGTTTAGAAGTTTATGCTTAATGATAATGAATTTTCATGACAAATTACTGATGAAAATTTTTATCTGTAGCAAAAGGTAATTACTAGTTGTTATTAACAGTATACTTCAATTTTATTACTATTATACATTTTTACTATAATACATTTTTGCATTCCATCACGTGGCTGTCAATCCCCTACTTCGTCAGGGGCTTTGAGTGGATTGACAGCCCTTTCAATGTAATGCCTCATACTTATTCGTTTCTGTTTGTACTTATTACAGTTTTGCTATTTTAAGTTTTGTTTAATTTCTAAAGTTCCTTCTATAATTTTAATTTTTAGATTTAAGTTTTTTAATTATTGTTTGCATATCTATTTATAGTATTAATTAGTTTTAATTTTTATTTTTAACGATCTCTTCAGCAAACTGTAATAGAGTACAACGAAGCCCAATGGGTAAGTATCCGATATTGTAAAATTCCTACTTACTTAATGTTGTACTCCGGTGGAGGTCGCAGAATAGAAAGGGAGAATTTCCTGCCTTCTATTTGTTTTATAGGTAGCGATTTTTATAGCGCAGTCGCACTAACGTTACCCTGTGTGTTGATGGTGCATTGGCCTCAGGCCCCGATTTTCATGCCAATGCCTGCGGTGGAGGTTTGTTGTTGGATCGATGATTTTCTGTAAGCTTTATATGGGTTGTGTTAACATGTGAATTAAAATCTTTTATTTACATTATTTTTACATGCATTTTTGTGCCTTACCTTGGATTGTGCCGGTACGGCTTTTCTAAGGCGTAACAGCACATATTTGTCCAAAGGTAAAGCTATATACATATATACAGCCTCTTACTATGGGTGGCGGGGGGAATTTGGCAATAGATTGTAGTGCAGTCAGGCGACGCTGATTTTTGACCTCAACAATTAACACAAATTAATGACCTCATAAAAATCAGTGTCAAAGGCAACTACATACTAATGGGAGGCAAAACATATATGCAATGCAGGGGGATAGCTATGGAATCCAGCAATTCATGTGCCATAGCTAACCTCTACCTGCACCACTATGAAAGCAACATCACAGAAAATATTAAATTCTATAGGTAGTTGATCACCAGGACGTCATCTATATATGACAACTTTGCAAATGTAGCAAAGAATACTTACCCAACAGACTTAAAAATTTAATGTACAAATCCGGATAACAACCAACAAGCTGCCTACTTAGACAGCGAAATTGCCATCAACCAAAACTAAATATATACACATCATCACAAAAGAGACTATTTTAATTTCGATACAATAAAACTCACACACTGGGAAAGCAACATAGCGAAGCATATACATGGTAATACTATAAGAAATCAAACAAACAGACTTTTAAAAATCTGCAACAATATAGAAAGCGTAAAGATGGCAATACAAAAACTCATCAAAACCCTAGATATAAACAAAATTCCCAACCGATACAGTAGGTATCACATAAAAACTGCCATATATGCAAATATTAGAGCACACCACCCCAATGTAGACCCACATATATTCAATTAAAACCATCTAAAAATAAAATAGTATTTACTCAGAAAAAGTATCCCCAAGTTTATAAGGTTTATTGCACTCAGATGAGGCTCGTCGCCTGACTGCACTACAACCTATTGCCAAATTTAACCCCCCTCCACCCATAGTTTTTGTTTTGGTTTTTTTTTTTTAGGAGCATTAGCAACTAAGGCCATATTGCTCCGGGATATGCGGTGGTCAGTCCCTGACCTTTCCGCATCCTCCGTATTTGGTGGTGACGGGCTCGAACCCCGGTCTAATCAAGAAGCGTGTGCTGCACACTGCTGCTCCTTCCCACCTGGCTACGGAGGCGCCCCACCCATAGTAAGAGGCTGTATATATGTATATAGCTTTATCTTTGGACAAATATGTGCTGTTACGCCTTAGAAAAGTGGTACTGGCACAGTCCGAGGTAAGGCACAAAAATGCATGTAAAAATAATGTAAATAAAAGATTTTAATCCACATGTTAACACAACCCATATAAAGCTTACAGAAAATCATTGATCCAACAACAAACCTCCACCGCAGGCATTGGCATGAAAATTGGGGCCTGAGGCCAATGCACAATCAACACACAGGGTAACGTTAGTGTGACTGCGCTATAAAAATCGCTACCTATAAAACAAATAGAAGGCAGGAAATTCTCCCTTTCTATTCTGCGACCTCCACCGGAGTACAACATTAAGTAAGTAGGAATTTTACAATATCAGATACTTACCCGTTGGGCTTCGTTGTACTCTATTACAGTTTGCTGAAGAGATCGTTAAAAATAAAAATTAAAACTAATTAATACTATAAATAGATATGCAAACAATAATTAAAAAACTTAAATCTAAAAATTAAAATTATAGAAGGAACTTTAGAAATTAAACAAAACTTAAAATAGCAAAACTGTAATAGGTACAAACAGAAACGAGTAAGTATGAGGCATTACATCGAAAGGGCTGTCAATCCACTCAAAGCCCCTGACGAAGTAGGGGATTGACGGCCACATGATGGAATGCAAAAATGTATTATAGTAAAAATGTATAATAGTAATAAAATAGAAGTATACTGTTAATAATAACTAGTAATTACCTTTTGCTACAGATAAAAATTTTCATCAGTAATTTGTCATGAAAATTCATTATCATTAAGCATAAACTTCTAAACCTAATATGTGGCCATGCGGAATTAAGATGACCTAAATAAGGCTAGATTAATGACCAGAATTGTATGAACATTAATGCCTATATGTAAAAACCACCAATAACAGGCAACAATCAAATTCGAACTATTAGAAACGTGTGTATATATATTTTTCTCTCAACTGCTTGGTTTGCTTCTAGACAATATAATATTACTACTATATATAAATATTATATATATATATTATAAATATATATATATAATATATATGAGTATTATAGTGATCGTAGTGTGCTTCAACAACGAAAAGGTTGAGAAACACTGGTTTAGAATATGATTGGAATTCCAAACTCTTTCGATATTGTTTATGATAGTTTGTTTTGAGAACTTTTAACCTGGTTTAGTTAGGTTAGCTTATGTTAGTCATTTTTTATCTCATCAAGATATAGAATCACCAGAAACTTCATTATGATTTCAGAAAAGTAAACAGAGTACACAAGGAAAAGCTGTTTCTGGAAAGTTAAGTCCTTCATGTTTTTTCCTGCTCTATTTTACAGCCTATGTGAAGCAGAAATTTTGCTTTCCTGAAATTACTAAACCATTGCAGCCAGAGTATGACTTATGATGGAGCCCATCTGAAACAGCACTATTTTTAAACTTACTAACCACTTCAGAGCTAGGGTTTTGTTTGTGAGCTGTTACATATACTTTTCTTTGATTATTTTTATTTAGGAAGCATATTTATTTAATTTATTCATTTATTTATTTTATTCCTATTTGTTTCATCTCTTTAAGAGTTTGGGGTTGTTGGCCTAGTTTTGGGACTGGATTTTTTATGATGCAATATGTACTTTTAATTAGTTAGATAGTATGAACCAGACCTGTAATTCTCAGTACATATCGGTATTGAGAATCGGTTGATATTGGTATTTTTAAAAGAATAAGGAGTAAGAATAATAAGAATAAGTAAAAGGAGTTTACCTCATATTGAGGTAAAGTTCTCTTATTCTTTTACAAACTTTTAATTCGTATATTTAATCAGTGTAATTTTTTATCATGTTTCTTTCCTTCCTTTCTTATTCATGGTAATGAACTGTTAAACCTATTTCTCTCTTTTTTTTTTTATTTCAGGCAGCATTAATTCAGAGATTTTTTGATCATATATTAGAAGTAAAACCTCTAGTGTTTGTTACCTATAATGGAGATTTTTTTGATTGGTGAGAGCATGTTTAATTACTAAAACAATTTTTGATTCTTTTATTTAATTACTCATATATTAAAGAGTTGAGTTTATGATCAATGTAATACAGTGGAACCTTGATGTAATACCGGATGTTGGGTATTACATCAAGCTAACTCATATTATAAGCTAACTACATTATAAGATAAAATTTTATCTAATTATTTTTATGACTATACAGTTACTGAAAGAAATTTTTTCCTCTTCCATTTTTTTTTTATAGAACAGAAAAAAAAAAAAGAAAAAAGTCTATGATGTATTGATCCCTGAAAAAATCTCTGGGAAATATTATGTAGGGCAGATTCTCTGCAAATTAAAAATGTATAGAACTCCTATATGTGGCACTGTTTTTGAAATTATACTATATAAAGAAGTATTTTGCCAAAACAGTCAGTGGAAACATAGGTATAGCCTCCCCACACCCCTAGTGTGGCTAACACTCTTCAGCAGAAAATGCAATTATTGACACACACAACTATAGGCTCCTCTTCTCTACCAGGAGAACAAGTAATTTTACTTCCATTACTAGGTAGATAACACCCAAAGATCTCCTTGTATTCAGCAAGCATTTCTCCCATCTTCTGAATTCTGCTGATTATGGACATGATTCCTTCAGGCAGTGAAACTTCACAACTAATGCTGGCGTCATGAAACAAGGTCTTTTTCCTGGCCTTATTGATGCTTATTGCATTTTGCAGCTCAGAAGTCTTCACAGTGCTCTAGGCCAGGGTGTCCAAAGTTGGGAGCATGCACCCCTAGGGGTGTGTGAAATGATCCATGGGATGTGCGAGATAATCTGCAATAGATCAATATTTATTAATTATGAAAATTTTAGTTTTTTGAAAAATAATTGAAAATAAAAATTATGAATAAATGTTTTTTTAATACTTCACTATGCAGCTTTGTTTGATTGTGCCGTTGGTTTTGCCCATGTCCGAAACGAAGCAGCCACGTTCTCATTTCGGGCTCGGAGTATATCTTCGATCCTTGTTTAACTTACTGAACAAGTGTAGATCAAGAAAGGATGGATTGTGCTTGCAGCTGTCGCTGAGCTGTAACGCTGCCACAAGCGTTGTAGCTGTATTTGTGAATCAATCATGGTTTATTTATAAACCATGTAAATGATTTATAAATAAAAAATATATATTAAACTGATATATTTAATTTTTTATTCTGGGGTGCACGCTAGTCCTTTTAAGTAAAAAAGGGTGTGCCACCAAAAAAGTTTGGAGACCACTCCTCTAGGCACTCAAACCTTAAGCTTCTAATCTCTGCATGTCCAATCAATTTTAATTAAGTATAGTATAGTATAATCAATTAAATTTATTAACCTTATTAATTTCATTGTTAATTAATTACATTGTTTTTAAACAGAAAACAGAAATCATGCCCCAGACTAGAGCAGCAAAGCAACGTGCACAAAATAGTGGGAGTGCTGTGGCTCTGGGAAGAACCGAAGCAGGTGATTCTCCAACAGATCACAGCCTAAAAAAATTTGCAAATTGTGAAATGTTTTTGGATCTTTCTAGAACAGAACATGATCTAGCCAAGGATGATGTCTTTGTGGGTGCTAGGTGCACAGTGTCAAGAAATTACCGTATTTCCCCATGTATAAGACGCACCTTTTTTCGAAAAATTTGGGGTATAAAAACTGGGTGCATCTTATACAGTGGTTGTAGATTTTTTTACTTGCATTTCCCACTTTTTTGCGCTTGTTGTCTTTGCTCATTGTTTCGCACTTGTTACCGGTATATTAGGTTACGTTTTGCCACGTTCTGCCCAGAAATGGCTCAGAAAAGATTTTCGTACAGTGCTGAATTCAAGTTATGAGGAGTTGTATGAATTTTATGATGAATAAAACTTGAGTTCAATAACTTTATGTAATACATTTTTTTTTCAAATTTCGGGCCCCAAAATTAAGGTGCGTCTTATACATGGGGAAATACGGTAGGTGCCAACTCAGCATTCTGATGGGCGAGTTTGAAGTCTGTGAGAGTTTGAAGAGTAAGGAAGGTGCCCTCTTAAGAATTGAAATGGAGGGCCCATCAGGCTCTCAGCTGCCCAACTCAATGCCAGAGCTCACTCTTGTGTATCAGGCAACACAGTGGCAACCTTCAGGGCAGAATGAGCTGGTCCCACAGGAGTCAGTCATTGTCTGTGACTCAATTGTCAGGGAGACAGGATATATATTGTGCAAAAAGGACAGGTGGAATAGGACCAGGGTATGTCTGCCAGGGTCAAAAGTTGATGGAGTTGTAAAACAGATATGATCTTTTAAGGGCACAAAGGGTGATATTGTTGTATATGTTGGCAATAATGACATTAGGAGTAGGAGATCTGCAGACTTACATAACAAGTAAGGTTAGGCTGGCAAAGGTAGATTATGAGAAATCACTGGCAGAGAGCGCAAAGGGGAGATAAGGAATTCTTCACATATATAAATGCAAAGAAGAGAAGGATAAACCAGCGCAGACCCATATGTAATGGATGTGCGATAGTATTAGATACCCCAGCTGAAAATGCAGATGAACTCAACAGTTATTTTGCATCAATATTTACAGAAGAAAAACCCTTTTCGTCAATGGGAAATTATGGGAGTGAAGTTGAAAAAAATGTAATTAATGATGTTGATATTTCACATGTTTATTAAATGAAAAAACTTTCGAGCCTACAGGCCAGTAAGGCTCCTGGGGTTGATGCCATATACCCTATAATCTTAGGGGAGGCGGCAAGTGAGTGCATTGTACTGAGGCTAATTATGAGAGCATCACTGGACTCGGGAGTGATTCCGTTTGATTGGAAAAGCACCAATGTGTCTCCAATACATAAGGGCAGTTCTAAGAGTGAAGTGGGAAATTTCTGGCCTGTTAGTCTAACTTCAGTATTAAGGAAAATCATGGAGACAATGATCAAGGGTGGAATTCAGGATCATTTAGATAGAAATGGAATTCTGAAGGATACCCAGCATGGTTTTGTAAAGTGCAAATCATGTTTAACTAATCTATTTTGACAGGGTCACTCAAAGAGCTGGACTTCGGGAACAATTTCAACATTGTTTATTTGATTTCAGCAAAAGAATTTGACTCAATCCCACATGAGCTGTTACTTTATAAGCTAGAACAGGGCGGAATAACAGTGAAAATCCTTAGATGGATAGCTGGATGGCTTTAGGGTAGGAGGCAGAGGGTTGTGATAAATGGTTATTCCTCAGATTGGGTTGATGTAAGAAATGGGGTTCCCCAAGGATCAGTAATAGGACCACTGTTGTTTTCGATTTTCATAAATGACATCGATGAAGGGATAGAAGGCATAATGTCTAAATTTGCAGGTAGTAGTAGTAGTAGTAGTAGTGGCATGTGATGCAAGAAAGCAAGTGTATGAGCTTATGCAGCATCAGCCAAAAAAAGAAATAAAAAAAAAATCACACAATTCCATCCAAATGCCTGTCCAGTTTCTCCTTAAATTTATTTAACCTATCAACTTCCACAATGACAGTTGGAAGTTTGTTCCAGCAATTAACCACCCGCTTGCTAAAGGCAAATTTCTGCACATCTATTCTACCTCTGCCTTTTCTTAATTTCTTAATTTGAATTTATGCCCCTTAGGTTCGTAATCTCAAAAAGTGGAAGGATCCCATCAGAATTCAGCGTGCTCAACCCATTCAAGGCCTTATACACCTAAATTAGATCACCGAGCAGGTGCCTAGTCTCCAGCCACTGCAATTTGCAGAACTTAAGCCTCTCTTGGTAAGAGGATCCCTTCATTCCCCTCACCAATCTTGTTGACCTTTTCTGTACACGCTGAAGCAAATCTACATCCTTCCTAAAATGAGGCCTCCAGACCTGTACGCAGTACTCAAGGCGTGGCCTGACCATTGCCTTATACAGAGGGACAATCACCTTCTTTTCCCTGCTAGAAAAATTCCTATATATTTTTGACAAAACCCCATGACCTGCCCTAGCAGCCTGTCTGTATTGCTCAGAAAACTTCATATCTGACTGCACAATTACTACTCCCAGGTTTTTTTCATTTTCTACCACCTTAAGTGTAGTACCACACAGTTGGTACGTTTCTCTGGGGTTACTTCTGCCCCTATGCAGTACTTTGCATTTGTCAAGGTTAAACTTCAGTTTTCACTTCTTAGCCCATCTGCCCAAATTTTCTAGATCCTGTTGCAGTAGCACACTGCCATTACTGTCATTAACAACCCTGCCAACCTTTGTATCATCTGCAAACTTCGACATTAAGCCTGATATACCTTCATCAATATCATCGATAAATATACAAAACAACAGTGGACCCAACACTGAACCCTGTGGGATTCCACTAATATAATTAGTCCAGGAAGAGCAGCACCCATTGATTACCACCCCTGTCTTCTCCCACTCAACCATCCTTTTATCCATTGTAGAAACTTACCCTTAATACCATTCTGCTCCAATTTGTACAATAGTCTTCCATGTGCAACAGTGTCAAAAGCTTTTCTGAAATCCAAATATATGATATCAAAATTATTTTTTGCATCCAGTTCCTTTGTAACCACATCATAATATCCTATCAAATTTGTTAGACAAGACCTTCCCTTAACAAATCCATGCACTGTCTGAATTATTGCTGCAGTCTTGGCTAGATGACCCTGCAATGCATCTTTAATCAGTGACTCCATTATTTTACCCGGAACAGATGTTAAACTAACTGGTCTGTAATTACTCGTGTCACCCTTCGATCCCCCTTTGTGAATTGGGGATACATTTCCACATCTCCAGTCCATGGGGACCTCCCCTGAGTCCAAGGATGCTCTCATAATTATGGCTAAGGGTTTGATTAGTTGCTTTGCCGCCTCCTTTAATATAACTGGATAGATCCCATCCACCCCAGGTGCCTTTCTTATGTTTCACTTCAGCAATTTCTCCTCCACTTTGCTCTCAGTTATTACAAAATCATTAAGCACCCTGTTACAATTTGATAACCTTCTGTCATTTTTAAACCTTAATCACTCCTCATGTGTGAATGTAGATACAAAATACTCATTCAGTTTGTTTGCTATCTGAGCAGGATCATTAACAGTCGAACCATCGATATCACGTGGACCAATCAGATTGATCTCCTTCTTTTAGAGTTTATATAAGTAAAGAAATCCTTGCTGTTTTTCTTAGCATCCTTTGCCAAAGATTTCTCATCTGCCTTTGCCTGCCTAACCTTCTTTGTGACCTGATTACAGACTAGCTTATATCTGCCACAGGCTTCTGCGTCACCTGATAATTTATATGCATCCCATGCATTTTTCTTCTCTGTCACGAGTCTCATTAGTTCATTTGATAACCATTTAGGCCTAAACCTTCAACAATATTTCTTAATAGGTATGAAACTTTTAGTAGCTTCCACGATTAATTCCTTGAATGCTTCCCACTTAGAATTTACTGTTGGTAACATCGTCAGTTGATCCCACTGTACAGAATTTAAAAACTGTCTGAGACCACTGTACTAACCTTTATGGAAGGAAAAACCCTTTCCTTTACCCCTGATGGTAATTATATCTTTAAGTAAACCCCACATCAGTACATTCTGATCACTGCAACCTAGTGGTTCCTTTATCTGGAAATTCTTAATTCATAAATGATCACTGCTAATAACCAGATCAAGAGTATTACCCTCTCTGGTTGCCTCTTGAACATGCTGGTGCAGAAAGCAATCATCCAATAAATCCACAAAAGTCTTATTAGTGTGCAGTGACCAACCCACAATTTCCAATCGATATCTGGGAAGTTAAAATCCCCCATTATAAGACATTCTGATTTACTAGCCCACTATTTCTCTGTACAATTGTTCATTGTACTCATTCGAGTCATTAGGCCTATAACACTCTCCTACTCTTATTTTTGCTTTCCCAGTGCTTATGTCACACCAAACTGACTCAACAGTGCACTGTTCATCTATATCAGCTGGATGCACTTCTTTTGATTTTATGTTTTTCTTAATTAACAGCATGACACCTCCTCCCTTCCTATCCTTTCTGTACACATTGTACTCCCCAAATTCCAATTCTTCATTCCTAATATCAGTGTGACACCACGTCTCTGATATCCCAACAACATTTGCCTTTGACCAACACTTCAAATTCATGAAATTTATTTACTATACTTCTAGCATTGGTATACATGTAAGCATACATGCACCTATTCCTAGTTACCCTGACACATTCCATATACCCAACTGTTTCACGATGACTGCCATCAGTCCTTGAAACCCCCATCACCCCTCACTCCAGGTCTCTACTTATTCTAATAGAAGTTGTGCAAGAATCACGTTCACCTCTGCCTGAGGCTACTTTTAACCTTTTAGTCTGTGAATCCCCCCGCCCCAACTAGCAGTTTTCCGACCCACCTAACACTGCCTTGATAGCATAAGCAAATATTCTTGCACCCTTTCTATTTAAGTGTATCCTATCCCTGTAGAAGCAGTTTCTCCTTTTAACAAGCATAGACCACGCTGAAAAAAATTCTACCCCTTGAGCCTTGCACATTCCCTCCAATGCCGAATTGATTGACAAGGCTCTCATCATGTACTCCTTCCTACGTGTCTGGGCAGAATTGCAGACACTTTCAAATTTAACCCTAAGTCACGACTTTTTTGCAACATTGACCTGTACTTGTTAAGTAAATCTGTAGATCTCCTACTCTTAATGTCATTAGTGCCAACGTGTACAACAATATCTCCTTTTGTGCCCTTAAAAGATGATATATGCTTTTCAATGTCATCAACTTTTGCCCCTTGCAGGCATACCCTGGTCCTGTTCCATCTATCCTTTTTACACAATATGCTCCCAGTCTCCCTGACAATAGAGTCTCCAACAATAACTAGTTCCTTCGGGACCAGCACATTCTGCCTTGGAGATTGCTGCTGTGTTGCCTGATGCCCAGGAGTGAGCTCTGGCATTGAGTTGGGCAGCTGAAAGCTTGACGGGGCCCCTCATATTAATTTCTTCGAGGGCATCTACCCTACACCTCAAGCTCTCATAGATGCCCAGTAGAACGCTGAATTGATGCCTAATTTCTAGACACTCTGCACGTGGCACACACAAAGACATCCTCCTTGGCTAGATCATCTTCTGTTCCAGAGAGTTCGGCAGACATTTCACAAGTTGTACATTTTTTTAGGCTGTGATGTGTTGGAGAATCGAACCCCCCCCTTAGTTCTCCCCCGAGTCACAGCACTCCTACCACTTTGTGCCCGTTGCTTTGCTGCTCTAGTCTGGGGCATGTAATTTTAAATGAATAAGATCAATAAATTTAAATAATTATCAATATTACGCTATCTAATAGAATCCTAAATGCAGTATGCGTATTACGCTATGTAATTATACATTAGAGCTACCTAGTTACCACAGTTAAAAATTTGAATTCCCTACTACTCTATACAAAAACAATGGCTGCAAGATTTGAACGAAATAACGGTTTTACGTATATTATGTAGTAATCTTCAAAAACTCTTTATCTAATTAAAAATAAAAATAACACGCGTAACTACAACTATAAGACTACGTATAAAGTATAATATAAAATAACAATTGGGTAAATAAAATGGCAAACACATTGCTTTTTCGGAGCCTGTAATTCACAGCTGTAATTTTTAAAGAGAGTCAGCGCCCTCTTCTAGGTGATGTAAAGATTGGTAGTGTAATTAATGATCACCGCCAAGCAGAGCTGCTTCAAAGTGACCTAGATAGACTTCAGAGATGGCCAGAAAAATATCAGCTATGCTTTAATCCAGCAAAGCATAAGGTATTGCACCTGGGGAACAGTAACTTTAAATAAATGATACACTTGGCAGAGTTGAACTAAAGCCGGTAGTGGAGGAAAGGGAGTTGGGTGTTACGATATGGTCAGACAAGAAGTTCTCCGAGCATTGTAGATTGGTTGCAAGGAAGTTCCATGGTGTCCTATTGATGATTTATTGAACAATTGCTAGTAGAGATATGGATGTTATAATCCTATTATATAAGGCTATTGTTAGACCACACTTGGAGTACTGTGTTCAAGTATGGAGACCACACTTAAAGAAAAACATTGTGCTTGTTGAAAGGTTCCAAAGACTGGTAACTCACCTGGTGAGATCGGCAAAAGGGTATCCATATGAGAAAAAGACTTCGAATATGTGGGTTGTAGAGCTTGGAAACCTGGCACCTTAGAGGAGACTTGATTGAGGTGTTGAAGGCTGTAAGAAGCATAAGCAAAATGAATGATGACGAAATTTTCACAGTTATAATTGATTCTAGAACAAGGGACCATAATTTCATGTTATGGCGGGGGGGGGGAGATATTTAGACTGGATTGCAGGATATCTGGATATTAATGGTAGAGCAGCATATATATATCATTTAGGCACCTTATAAAATCTGAAGTCAGTAGACTTATTTTAATAATTCCACTAGACCTATTTTAGATTTGTCAAGATGCCTATGTGATATATGTACATTTTCATGTTACAAAAAATTAAAATTAATTTACCAAAAATTACTTATGTAAAAATATGGTTCATTAATTTCTTATTATATAGCACATGTCATTTACCCAGCATTTAATACTTTTGTTTAGATGTTAATAAGTTTTTATAATTTATTTATTTTTTCACAGGAATTTTGTAGAAGCTCGAGCGGCAGTTCATAAATTGAATATGCTGAAGGAGATTGGTTTCTCTGTTAATCGAGATGGACATTTTTTGTGTCGACCTTGTGTTCACATGGATTGTTTGCATTGGGTCAAACGGGATAGTTACCTTCCGGTAGGAAGTCATAATTTGAAGGCTGTAGCAAAGGTGGGAAATAATTTATTATTTTAATTACTATTAATTTATTTAATTTTTATACATATATCTGATTACCTGGTTGCCTGGTTTTTTTTTTAGTGAAAACCCAAACGCAAAAGATATTAGAACTTATAGTACTTAGTACTGTGTGTGGGTTGAAGGCTGAGAAGATGAAAGAAGATACTTGTATACATTAGACTTGAATTTCTGTAGATTGTAATTTTCAGGAAATATGCTTGAAGGGAAGTTGTTTCAGAAAATCCAAGTTGAAGGGATAAGTGAGGAAAAAAAAAATAGTTCTGTGAGTTTGAAGTTGGGCAGTAAATAGCTGTTGACTGGTTGCAGCACATGTTCAGACTGGTTAGGAAGAGAGAGAGAGAGAGAGAGAGAGAGAGAGAGAGAGGGAATTATAGAAGCCACTTCAGAACAACAGTCCCCATGGTCATGTCTATAGAAAAGGCATGCAGCAGAAACAAAACATATATAAGCTAGAGAATGGAGAGACTTTGTAAGAGATTGGCCATACAGCCCTCTTTTGAATGGAGTCTAAAAGCCTAAGAGCATTTATGAGGACACCACCACAGATGGGGAACAATATTCCATAGTAGGACAGATTTGAAATTTGTACAAAGTGAGTATAAATCTCAAAAGTTTCTTCTGTTTAGAAGAAAACTAATGCTGAGAGTGAAATAGAAACGCAATTTTTTAGATGCACAGGACCAAATTTGGATTATCTTGGACAGTTTTGGATGAAGTCTTTGCATGATCAGACTCGTCGATGCTTCTGCTAATCCAAGAGGCTATGCAGCACAAATTTTCATGCAGGATTTGATAAATCCTGCATTAAATATTGAAATAAAGAAAAATTGTTCAAGGTTTAGGCCTAAATGGATGTCAGATGAACTAATGAGATGTGGCAGAGAAGAAAGATGCATGGGATACATATAAATTAATGGGTGACATGGAAGTCTGTGATAGATATAAGCTGGTCTGTAACCAAGTCACAAAGCAGATTAGGCGGGCAAAAGCAGATTATGAGAAATCTTTGGCAAATGATGCAAAGAAAAACAGCAAGGAGTTCTTTACCTATGTAAACTCTAGAAGCAAAGGAATGAATCAGATTGGTCCACTGGATATTGATGGTTCTACTGTTGATGATCCTGCTCAGGTGGCTAACAAACTAAATGAGTATTTTGCATCTACATTCACACATAAGGAGTTATTCAGGGAGGGGAATGCCAGAGGTGAATTAAACTTTGGCAGTGAGCTAGATGATTTTGTAATAACTGAGAGGAAAGTGGAGGAGAAATTGTTGAAGATGAACATAAAAAAGGCACCCGGGGTGGATGGGATCTATCCAGCTATATTAAAGGAGGCAGCAAAGGAAGTAAGCAAACCCTTAGCCATAATTATGAAAGCTTCCTTGGACTCAGGGGAGGTAACCATGGACTGGAGATGTGGAAATGTGACCCCAATTCACAAAGGAGGATCAAAGGTCGACTCAAGTAATTCTAGACCTGTTAGTTTAACTTCTGTTCCAGGGAAATTAATGTAGGCACTAGTTAAAGAAGCACTGCAGGACCATCTAGACAAAATTTCAGTTGTAGCTCGGACACAGCATGGTTTTGTTAAGGGGAAGTCTTGTCTGACCAATTTGATTGGATACCGATGTGGTCACAAAGGAACTGGATTCAGGGAATAACTTTGATATCATTTACAGTAAACCCCGCTATTCACGGGGGTTACATTCCTGAGAAATGCCACGAATGCCGAAAACGCGAATACTGAGTTATGGCTCCCATAGTAATAAAGGGGTTCCGTTCCAAAGTATGAAATATATAAGAAAAACTAGTCTAAAACTTTGTCTATGTATGTATTATATGTACCTTCATAATATGACTATAAACAGTACATAGTGAAATGCAAGCATATGGCATCGAAATGAAAATAAAAACAATTTAATATTAAATGTAATATTTATTAGAAATTTCAAACTAGCACCTTTGCTAGCTAAAAAACTTATCCCGCCAGTGTTGATAAAGGAGTTTTGCCTTTTCACGAATGATGAGTGAACTTAACGGAATTTTATTTTGAGTTCAGTCTTCTATCCACAGATTTAAAGCCTTTTCATTTTTTCTAATTTAACATCACGAGTTACAGAGCAAATTTTTGAAGCAATTAGCGCGTTTACACGGACACTACGGCGGATTTTTTCTTCCGATTTTTTGATTGATCATACCGTTGACTCATTGATATTATAATGTTTTGTCACTGAGGAGACACTTTCAACATTAGAAATTTTGTCTAATAACTAAATTTTATTCACTTGTCCACAATAAAGTCACTTTCTTCCGTTAACACACTCGAAAAAAGTCTGTTTTACACTGCAAAATGGTAGATTTATCACTTTTGTAAGCATATCAATTTATAAATTGATAAATTTATTCAATTTATTAGCATATAAATTAAAAGCAAACGACGAAACCTTCTATGCCAAGCGCATAACACATACTGAACAAGGATTAGCGAGAAACATCCACGCTTGCGATTTTGTCACCCCTCTCCCTCACCCACTGAGCGCTGTTTTGACCAGGAAAGATAATTTTAGCCACGCCCATGTTTTTTTATGGTGGAAAATGTTCACGGCGCTTTAAAATTCACATTTTTTTAGGTTTCATTTTATATTAAATCAGCGACCGCGAATACAGATACTGCAAATAGCGGGGGTTTACTGATTTTAAATGATATTAAAAAGGCTTTTGATACTGTTTCACATGGAAGACTGCTGCACAAATTGGAGCACTGTGACATTGGAGGTTAATTGCTGCTATGGATAAAGGGATGGTTGAGTGGGAGAAGACAGAGTGGCAATGAATGGACACTGCTCTTCGTGGAATCTCTCAGGGTTCAGCGTTGGGTCCATTGTTGTTTTCTGTATTTATAAATGTATATCGGGCCCGATATGATGGTATATCGGGCTTAATGTCCAAGTTTGCAGACGATACGAAGGTTGGCAGGGTTGTTAAAAACACTAATGACAGTATGCTGCTGCAACAGGATCTAGAAAAGTTGAGCAGATGGGCTGAGAGGTGGCAAATGAAGTTTAACTTTGACAAATGTAAAGTACTACATACGGGAAGCAGTAATCCCAGAGTAATGTATCAACTCTGTGGTAGAGAATGAATACACTGACAGTGGTAGAGAATGAGAAGGACCTTGGGCAATTGTACAGGCAGATATGAAGTTTTTTGAGCAGTGCAGCCAGTCTGCAAGAGTAGCTCATGGTGTCTTGTCAATGAAATACAGGAATTTTTCTAGCAGTGATAAGGAGGTGATTTTCCTCTAATATAAGACAATGGTTAGGCCACACCTTGAGTACCGTATACAGGTCTGGAGGCCTCATTTTAAGAAAGATATAGAGCTGTTGGAACGAGTACAGAGAAGGACAACAACATTAGTGAATATAAAAAAGGGTTTCTTTTACGAAGAAAGGCTTAAATTTTGCAGATAACAGTGTCTGGAGACTAGGCACCTGCGAGGTGATCTGATAAAGGTGTATAAAGTGTATATGGTTTGAGCATGCTCAATGCTGATGGGATTCTTCCTCTTGCTCAGAATGTTGTTTTGGTTTTTAGGAACATTAGCAACTAAGGCCATATTGCTCCGGGATATGCAGTGATTATTCCCTGACCTTTCTGCATCTTCCGTATTTGGTGGTGACCGGCTCGAATATTGGTCTAATCAAGAAGCATGTGATATGCACTACTGCTCCTTCCTACCTGGCTACAGAGGCGCCCCTTGCTCAGAATAATCACTTGAGAGGGCATAAATTCAAATTGAGGAAAGACAGTTAGGATAGATGTGCAGAAGTTTTCCTTTAGGCAGCAGGTAGTTGATTGGTGGAACAGACTTCCATCTTTTGTTGTGGAAGTTGATAGCCTAAATAAATTTAAGGCAGAGCTGGACAGGTATTTGGAACGAACGGAGGGGTGTAATGGGAGTGTTTTTTTTTTTTTTTTTTTTTTGGCTGATGCTGCATAAGCTTGCATCTACTAATACTAATACTAATTATCTCCTCATTTGTATCCAACTCATCAGCTTTCATTTTGATGGTCAAACAATGATCTCTTGCCCCAATTTCCTGAACTATTGCAACTCTACCCTTATTTTGGAAGTTGATGGATTCCCACCTATTTTGGAGGTTGATGGATTGGGTCATCTTGATAATCCTCACATCTGTCTTCGAACTGCTTATACCATTTGAACACACTGGTATGACTTACTGTTTCATCACCATAAACACTTTTTATCATTGCAAATTTTCCCAGTTTAAAGCAAAATTTGATATTATTTGTTCATTGCTCCATTGCAAAATTTTGACACAAAACATTAATGCTACTAACAAAACTCATTGTTATTTGTAACTTGTCAATCTACTGGACAATCTCTGTACCACCATCTGTTGGAGGAAGTGTGAACTAGAACATATCACTTATATTTATTTTCAAACTCAACAAATGTTACTGCAGCAGCACCAGTCTGGGAACTTTATTGCTCACTTCGACAATCTTTCTTTCAGATATGGGATGTTTTGCTCTCCAGTATATTTTTAATTGTACAATAATATTGTGTTATATTTCATTATTTTATTTATATCAATTTTAAGTATTTTAAATTTTAATTGTATAGCTTTTATATTTACATAAGTTTTTTTATTTATAAGTATAGTTCATAAAACATATAAACTGTTTACATAAGTTTATAAAACTTATGTAAATAGCTATTCAGTATCATTAAATGTTTCCAAACTGTAAATGTTTTAAGGAAGCAGTGTGTATTTTACCAATACTAAAATCAATGTAATTTATTGACAAAGTTTAGTGTGGAAGTTGTGAGGATTACATCATTATGTGGATGATATTGTGCTGTTAAATAGTGGCTTCTAAGATTGTCTCTTGGAGTATTTTCCATGAAAATTAATTACTCAAAGACATCAATTATTGAAAGTTGGTGGTGGGGAGGGGAGAGAGAGAGAGAGAGAGAGAGAGAGAGAGAGAGAGAGAGAGAGAGAGAGAGAGAGAGAGATAAGGAAAATTTAGAGCACAAACTAAGTAAACAAAAACTGTAATAAGGAGATGATTTTGAATATCTGAGAACAATGTTTAATAAAGATGGAAGTGTAGCTGTGAAAATAAACAATAGGATAAGTAAAGGAGGAAATATAGGAAGCCAGTTAAATTAGCATTAGTATTGTCTGTTTTTTTTTTGTAGTTGTTGGCGCATCGGCTTCTGTGGCCATAATGCACCTCCCAAGGTTTTTGCAGTACTTTGATCCAAGCCCGAGGCGGGATTCGAACCCGTGACCTTTGGGTTGCCAGGCAGGCACTTTACCCACCCGGCTAGCCCGGTCAGCAAGCAAGTAGTAGTAGTATTGTCTGTATCAGCGTCCATCTTCCTAAAGGTACAACTTGACAGGTATAGCCTCCATAACCCTTCAGTGGGCTTTTGAAAATGCCCAAATTGTTACCTTCCACTAAAATTATTTTAATGATTAGCAACTTGCTAGGTAATGGAAATCTTTCTGCAGTTTGGTCTACCTTTCATCTCTGTTAGTTTCAATATGTCATTCTGGTTCTGTCACTTAATGTTGTGACACTTTGATTTTCCATTCTACTATTTCCTCTGAGAGCCTTATAAACCTCAGTGATATTTCTCTCTCATGTAACTAGTTACCAAATTTTATTTTAGCACACATATTTGAAGTGTCTCCTCATGTGGATGTCATTTTGCCCAATCTGCCGTGTGTGTTGATTGTCTTTGAAAATTTTCAAGAGCCTTGATGTCTTTTTGTTTTTAGGTATGGCCTCTATGCTTGGATACGGTGTTCCAGGTGCAGCCTTGCAGGTGCATTATACAGCAGTACAATCTGTATAAACATTTAAAATCATCAACTCAGAATACTTATGGTGTTTTGTTGTTACTTGTCTACACTTTACAGAGAACTTCACTTCATATCTTCCTGTTTTCTAAATCCCTTCCTTTACTGCTTTTATTTTAACCCAACTTGAGGGTCAAACTGTATCTCCTCAGAGTGTGTAGGTTATTTTGGAGTTATTTCCATAATTTCAGCTTATTGACAAACCCTGATAAAGCTTGTCTAAGTCAATCTGAAGGAATGCTGTTTGTTGCTGGTCATTAACCACTCTCCTAGTTGTCACATCTGCAGATTTTGTCATAATTCCCTTTATCCCTTAGTCAATATCATTTAAGAAAATCTGAAACAGGAATAGTCCATGCATTGATCTTCAATGAACCGCACTTCTAATACTAGCCCATTCCTTGAAGAGAAGTCAGTGTTAATTATAACACTGTCTAAATTGGGAAGACAGTGGTTTCTTCTGAATAGATAGAAGCCAGGTAGTTGCTTTGACTGTCATAGTATCTTTTTCCTGCAGGTAAAAGATACTATGACACTTTTTCCCTTACCTTTAACAACTGAGATGAGTGTTCCTGGACCTAATGATTGTGCTCATATTTCAAAAATAATAAAAATAAATGCATATAGAGTGAATGGGAAATGGGTTGAAATACATTTGGGGAGAGGGAGGCATCAATTTGAAATTAAATTTGTTTCTGTGACTATGGGGAATGCAGTGTTGAAATGCTTTATATTAATAAAGGCCATTATGACTATTATAATAATAAAGGCCATTATGACTATTAGGATCATTAGCCTAAATTTCTGAACCTTGACTGTATATGTATCAGATACATAACTAATAAAATTTATATTAGTTGAATAGGATTGAACTGAACATCTTGACAGTTATAATGAAAAAATTATTTTTCTTGATTGTGTAGGCGAAACTAAGGTATGATCCTGTAGAACTAGATCCGGAGGAAATGTGCAGGCTAGCAAGTGAACAGCCACAGGTAAAATTCTTTCATTTATTTAAAATGTGTTTTTTTTATTTTTTTTTTATTTCTGATTTTGTTTTATTTAAAATGTAAATAAGCTAAAAAATATTTAACTTTCTGTGCAAAGTAATTATTAATTAAACTGAGTTAGCATTGCATTAGCAATACCTATCTGATATCTCGTTGGGCTACCTTTTGCCCATAATACATCCCATACATGTTTTGGCATGGATTCCACAAGATTTTGCAGGATGTCCTGTGGTAGTGCTACCTATGCATTGCACAATGTGTCAATAATGCCAACACATCAGGAGTATGGTCGTAGCATTGAATGTCTTCTTCCAGTAGGTTCCAAACATGCTCAGTTGAGTTGAGATCACCTGGGTGAGTTAACAGACATGGGAGGATGGAGAATTCTTTGTAATGCTCTTGAAACTGGTTACAACGTGCCTGCCTTGTGGCATTCCATGTTGTCTTGTTGATAGATGCCACAGTTGTCTAGACAGTTGTCTGGAAATATGAAGGGACCTATTTGGTTGGCGACAATAGAAAAGTAGGTGTTCCTATCGAATTGTTCATTAATGGTGATTAGAGGACCCAATGCATGCCATGAAAACAGTTCCCAAACCATAACACCCACTGCCCACAGCCTGCCAAACACTAACAGTGCATCCAGGTGCCATGGCCTCAAGTTGCTTTCTCCTAATGCAGATATGCCCATCAGCATGATAAAGTTGGAAACAGGATTTATCAGTCCAGGTGTTAGATTTCCACATGTTGGTCCATGTTGGTGCTGACATCACCATGCAAGGTGAAATTGGGTTTTTCTCTCGCAGGGAGCGTGGGTGCCTGCTCCCATCAAACTGTAGAGGGCCCAATGCATGCCATGAAAACAGTTCCCAAACCATAACACCCACTGCCCACATCCTGCCAAACACTAACAGTGCATCCAAGCGCCATGGCCTCAAGTTGCTTTCTCCTAATGCAGATACGCCCATCAGCATGATAAAGTTGGAAACAGGATTTATCAGATCAGCATGATAAAGTTGGAAACAGGATTTATCAGACCAGGTGTCAGATTTCCACATGTTGGTGCTGACATCTCCATGCAAGGTGAAATTGGATTTTTCTCACAAGGAGCGTGGGTACCTGCTCCCATCAAACTGTAGAGGGCCCAATGCATGCCATGAAAACAGTCCACAAACCATAACACCCACTGCCTCCAGTCTGCCAAGCACCAACAGTGCATTCAGGTGCCATGCCGTCAAGTTGTTTTATCCTAATGCAGATACACCTATCAGCATGATAAAGTTGGAAACAGGATTCATCAGGCCAGGCAACAGATTTACACATGTTGGTGGTCCAGTGTTGGTGCTGACAAGCCATGCAAGCTGCAGTTGCTTTTTTCGCACATTGAACGTGGGTACCTGTGTTGACCATTGACTGCCATAAGCTATATGAGCTAATATCCATGTGGATATTGGTCTTGCTATTTCTGTGTTGTACTTTTTTTTTTTTTTTTTTTTTTCGATTTGGTAGTTGTTGGCGCATCGGCTTCTGTGGCCATATTGCACCTCCCAAGGTTTTTGCAGTACTTTGATCCAAGCCCGAGGCGGGAATCGAACCCGCGACCTTTGGGTTGCCGGGCAGGTACTTTACCCACTCGGCTAGCCCGGTCGGCTGTGTTGTACTGGATGTTTAGCTGGGCCACTGTAGTGTCACTGCTGTGTTATGAGATGGGACACATGATGCCCACCATGAGTTTCAACAACACGTGGCTACCCCACATGACATTTGGCTGGTTGTTTGACCGTTGTTGAGCCAGTCATGCTAGATTTATGACACCACAAAACAGGAGCCTTAAACGTGTTGGCTGGAGAGGGTGCAAAGGGTTCAACCTAGCTATCTTGTTGTTTATCAGTGTGCTCCTGTGTTTTACTGTATAGTTTGTGATGATTAGTGAAGAGGGCTCTGACTCTCTTTAAAAATTACAGCTGTGAATTACAGGCTCCGAAAAAGTGTTAAGTGTTTGCTTTTTATTTACCTAATTGTTATTTTATATTGTACTTTATACATAGTCTTAGAGATATAGTTACGCTGGTTATTTTTATTTTTCATTTAGATAAAAAGAGTTTTTGTAGATTACTACTTAATATACGTAAAACCGTTATTCCGTTCGAATCTTGCTGCCATTGTTTTTGTATAGAGTGGTAGGGAATTCAAATTTTTAATTGTGGTAACTAGATAGCTCTAACATATAATTATATAGCCTAATAAGTATCACTGCATTTAGGATTCTATTAGATAGCGTAGTATTGACAATTATTAATTTAAATTATTGTCTTATTAATTTAAAATATCATGCCCCACACTAGAGCAGCAAAGCAACGGGCACAAAGTGGCAGGAGTGCTGTGACTTGGGGTAGAACTGAGGGGGGGCGATTCTCCAACGCATCACAGCCTAAAAAAATGTGCAACTTGTGAAATGTTTGCCGAACTCTCTGGAACAGAACATGATCTAGCCAAGGAGGGTGTCTTTGTGTGTGCCAGGTGCAGAGAGTGTCTAGAAATTAGGCATCAACTCAGCATTCTACTGGGCATCTATGAGAGCTTGAGGTGTAGGGTAGATGCCCTCGACGAAATTAATATGAGGGGCCCGTCAAGCTCTCAGCTGCCCAACTGAATGCCAGAGCTCACTCCTGGGCATCAGGCAACACAGCGGCAATCTCCAAGGCAGAATGTGCTGGTCCCAAAGGAACTAGTTATTGTTGGTGACTCTATTGTCAGGGAGATGGGGAATATATTGTGTAAAAAGGATAGATGGAACAGGACCAGGGTATGTCTGCAAGGGGCAAAAGTTGATGACGTTGTAAAGCGTATATCATCTTTTAAGGGCTGTTGTTGTTGTTTGGTTTTTAGGAGCATTAGAAACTAAGGCCATATTGCTCCTGGATATGCGGTGGTCATTCCCTGACCTTTCCACATCCTCCGTATTTGGTGGTGACGGGCTCGAACCCCAGTCTAATCAAGAAGCATGTTATACGCACTGCTGCTCCTTCCCACCTGGCTGCGGAGGCGCCTCTCTTTTAAGGGCACAAAAGGTGATATTGTTGTACATGTTGGCACTAATGACATTAAGAGTAGGAGATCTGCAGATTTACTTAACAAGTACAGGTTAATGTTGCAAAAAAGTCGTGAGTTAGGGTTAAATTTGAAAGTGTCTGCAATTCTGCCAGACACGATAGGAGGGAGTACATGATGAGAGCCTTGTCAATCAATTCGGCCCTGGAGGGAATGTGCAAGGCTCAAGGGGTAGAAGTTTTTTCAGCGTGGTCCGTGCTTGTTAACAGGAGAAAATGCTTCTACAGGGATGGGATACACTTAAATAGAAAGGGTACATGAATATTTGCTTATGCTATCGAGGCAGTGTTAGGTGGGTCGGAAAATTGCTAGCTTGGGGGGATTCATAGACTAAAAGGTTAAAAGTCGCCGCAGGCAGAGGTGAACGTGATTCTTGCACAACTTCTATTAGAATAAGTAGCAACCTGGAGCGAGGGGGTGCTGGGGGTTTTAAGAGACTGATGGCAGTCATCGTGAAACAGGTGGGTATATGGGATGTGTCAGGGTAACTAGGAATAGGAATAGGTGCATGTATGTTTGCATGTATACCAATGCTAGAAGTATAGTAAATAAATTTGATGACTTTGAAGTGTTGGCCAAGACATCAAAGGTGGATATTGTTGGGATATCAGAGATGTGGTGTCACACCGATATTAGGAATGCAGAATTGGAATTTGGGCAGTACAATGTGTACAGAAAGGATAGGAAGGGAGGCGGTGTCATGCTGTTAATTAAGAAAAACATAAAATCAAAAGAAGTGCAGCCAGTTGATATAGATGAACAGTGCGCTGTTGAGTCAGTTTTATGTGACAAAGCACTGCAAAAGCAAAAATAAGAGTAGGACTGTGTTATAGGCCTAATGACTCGAATGAGTACAATAAACAATTGTACAGAGAAATAGTGGGCCAGTAAATCAGAATGTCTTATAATGGGGGAGTTTAACTTCCCAGATATTGATTGGAAATTGTGGGTTGGTCACTCACACACTAATAAGATTTTTGTGGATTTATTGGATGATTGTTTTCTGCAGCAGCATGTTCGAGAGGCAACCAGAGAGGGTAATACTCTTGATCTGGTTATCAGCAGTGATCATTTGTGTATTAAGAATTTGCAGATAAAGGAACCATTAGGTGGAAGTGATCACAGTGTACTGATGTGGGATTTACTTAAAGATATAATTACCATCATGGGTAAAGGAAACGGTTTTTCCTTCCATAAAGGTGAGTACAGTGGTCTCAGACAGTTTTTAAATTCTGTACAGTGGGATCAACTGATCAAATTGACAACAAATGATTTGTTATCATTTGTTATGATAACAAATGTGACGCTGGTGGGACCAGCTGTATGCTACTTAAATTAGTGCGCTATTAAAATTAATTAATAAAGAAGGTTTTCGCGAGTGTTGCTCAAAAAGAAGTAATATTTTAGATAAAATAAGTGTGGGTGAGTGATAGGTTAAGATTTGGGACCTAAAGGTGGTTTTATTTTTCGGACTGTGAACTTTTTTAAAATGGCTATCATTATTTTGTTCGGACATAGGAAAACATAGGAAATTTCAAGGTCATTAAATTTTTAAGGAGCTATAATCAGTCACTGGGAATTCTTAGTAGAATAGTTGTGCTACCTGATAGCTTTGATGTAGAAGTTTTCAGGATACCAAATTGTATTTAAAAATACTCACGTGTTGCTGAGTTATACATTATTGGTATTTTCAAGGTCACAGTAATTCTACCCAGTCAGCCATTTGGATGTTTCCAGGAGATAAAAGAACTACAGCAGTGCCACCTGCTTGTTCAGTGCTGACCAGAAATTCGGCATAAATTGTGTAAAATTATTAAATTGTGACATCACGAGGAAGCTTCATCGCTGAATAAGAGCTACTCCATTTCTTTGGCTGCGACAGGTTTAGTAGATCGGCAGCTTAAATCCCAAGCCCTTATAAATGGTGAGGGTTGACGTCAGGAAGGGCATCCAGTCGTAAAAACTATGCTTAAACCAATAGATGTGTTCCGGTTAAGAAGTTAATCCAACTAGAGGAAAAGAAGAGGATGTAAAGTGTGAATTGGGAACATTGAATGCCAACCCCATATAACGAGGGAAAAGGCGAAGACGAAGAAGAAGACAGTGGGATCAACTACGATGTTATCAACAGTAAATTCTAAGTGGGAAGCATTCAAGGAATTAATCGTGTAAGCTACTAAATGTTTCATACCTATTAAGAAATATCTTTCAAGGTTTAGGCCTAAATGGTTATCAAATGAACTAATGAGACTCGTGACAGAGAAGAAAAATGCATGGGATGCATCTAAATTATCAAGCGACTCAGAAGCCTATGGGAGATATAAGCTAGGCTGTAATCAGGTCACAAAGGAGGTTAGGCAGGCGAAGGTAGATTACGAGAAATCTTTGGCAAAGGATGCTAAGAAAAACAGCAAGAATTTCTTTACTTATATAAACTCTAAAAGGAAGGGGATGAATCTGATTGGTCCTTGATATCGATGGTTCGACTGTTGATGATCCTGCTCAGATAGTAAACAAACTGAATGAGTATTTTGCATCTACATTCACACACGAGGAGTTATTAAGGTTTGAAAATGGCAGAAGGTTATCAAATTGTAGCAGGGCGCTTAATGATTTTGCAATAACCTAGAGCAAAGTGAAGAAGAAATTGTTGAAGTTAAACATAAGAAAGGCACCTGGGGTGGATGGGATCTATCCAGTTATATTAAAGGAGGCGGCAAAGCAACTAAGAAACCCTTAGCCATAATTATGAGAAAATCCTTGGACTCAGGGGAGGTCCCCACAGACTGGAGATGTGCAAATGTATCCCCAATTCACAAAGGGGGATCGAAGGGTGGCACGAGTAATTACAGACCAGTTAGTTTAACTTCTGTTCCGGATAAAATAATGGAGTTACTGGTTAAAGATGCATAGCAGGATCATCTAGACAAGACTGCAGCAATAATTCAGACACAGCATGGGTTTGTTAAGGGAAAGTCTTGTCTGACAAATTTGACAGGATATTATGATGTGGTTACAAAGGAACTGGATGCAAAAAAATAATTTTGATATCATATATTTGGATTTCAGAAAATGTTTTGACACTGTTGCGCATGGAAGGCTATTGTATAAATTGGAGCAGAATGGTATTAAGGGTAAGTTGCTACAATGGATAAAAGGATGGTTGAGGGGGAGAAGACCGATGGTGGTAATCAATGGGTGCTGTTCTTCATGGACTAATGTTATTAGTGGAGTCCCACAGGGTTCAGTGTTGGGTCTACTGTTGTTTTGTATATTTATCAATAATGTTGATGAAGGTATATCAGGCTTAGTGTCGAAGTTTGCAGATGATACAAAGGTTGGCAGGGTTGTTAATGACAGTAATGGCAGTGTGCTACTGCAACAGGATCTAGAAAATTTGGGCAGATGGGCTAAGAAATGGCAACTGAAGTTTAATTTTGATAAATGCAAAGTACTGCATATGGGTAGAAGTAACCCCAGAGAAACATACCAACTGCGTGGCACTACACTTAAGGTGGTAGAAAATGAAATAGACCTGCGAGTAATTGTGCAGTCAGATATGAAGTTTTCTGAGCAATGCAGATAGGCTGCTAGGGCAGGTCATGTGGTTTTGTCAATGATAAATAGGAATTTTTCTAGCAGGGACAGGGATGTGATTATCCCATTATACAAGGCAGTGGTCAGGCCATGCCTTGAGTACTGCGTACAGGTCTGGAGGCCTCATTTTAGGAAGGATGTAGATTTGCTTGAGTGTGTACAGAGAAGGGGGCAACAAGATTGGTGAGGGGAATGAAGGGATCTTCTTACCATGAGAGGCTTAAGTTCTGAAAATTGTAGTGGCTGGAAACTAGACACCTGCACGGTGGTCTGATTGAGGTGTATAAGCTCTTGAATGGGTTGAGCATTCTGAATTCTGATGAGATTCTTCCACTTGTTCTGATTATGAACCTAAGGGGGCATAAAGTCAAATTAAGAAAAGACAGATGTAGAATAGATGTGTGCAAATTTGCCTTTGGCCAGCAGGTGGTTAATTGCTGGAACAAACTTCCATCTGTCGCTGTGGAAGTTGATAGGTTAAATAAATTTAAGGAGGAACTGGACAGGCATTTGGAGGGAATGGTGTGATTTTTGTTTTTTTTTTTTGGCTGATGCTGCATAAGCTCATACACTTGCTTTCTTGCATCACATGCCACTACTACTACTATTAAAGATTTAATCCTGCCAAATATTTCTGTGGATTTTTGATGTTATTATTTAGCTTTGGGTGAAATCTTCCTGTGAAATGTCTAATGTTTGTTTAGGAAATGGTTTATATTTGGTTGAATGTTAACTGCTGCCATGTAATGGCTTTAGTATTTTTATGCATTGACTGCATTTGTGAAGTAGTATACTTTGTATTTTATTTAAATTTTTCCTTTTTACTTTCTCAGAAGAGAAAGTAAAAAAAAAAAAATTTCTCTTCTTCTATTTTAGGAGATTTCTATTTCTTCTTCCCCTTATCTTCTGTCCAACTTTCCCTTCCCATCCCCATACTTCTCATTCTTATCTTCACTTCTTTTCCCTAAACACCTTGGGGCTCCCAGGCTTGCCTGATAGCCCCAGTAAGAGTTTCAGTTAAAAAAAGTTCATAGCCGAGTGGTCAAGAGCCGTAGTGAAGTAGCACACGCTCTTTGAGTATACCGGGGTTCAAGCCCCTGGACCAGCGTGGCAGATCATGGTCCATTTCACTCAACATAAATTGTTGAGGAGACTTCCATCCTGCAGTGGGTTGATAATGGCTGCAGTTTATCTTTTTTTATTAACAATCATTAGTAATGATTGTGTTTTTATCCAGATTACAGTGTTTTGGTGTTTATAGTGATTTTTATAATTTTGGAAATAGGTGAGTTTGATTTTAGTTCATATTTAAGATTTAATTTTAATTTTCCATTTGAAGTTAGGTTCGTTGTTTAAGCAGGGATCCTTAACTGTTTAGTTCATTGGTAGTGTGTACATAGTTGTATATAGTCTAGTTTCTGAGAGAGAGAGAGAGAGAGAGAGAGAGAGAGAGAGAGAGAGAGATAAGAAATTGATGAATCCATCCTTTCACAGGTGCCTGAGTAAACTGAAATTGAGGTGTTTTCAGGCAGAAGTATTCCAAGGACATCAGTAAAGGGGAGGTCATCCTCCTTGTTTGTTATGCTACAGAGTACTCAAAGAAAGAAAGAACGGAGAAAGAGGGAATCCGAGGTGGATCCCTAATCTGTAGAGATTACTAGTGCTAGAAAGGAAAAGAAGGAAAGAAAGAGAGAATTCAAAGCAGAAGCTAGTTTATCCAGTGGTAAAGAAAAGGAGGAGGGATGACAGAGCTGATTGTGTGGACTTTGAATACATTAGAGAGGTTAGATCTCATTTGAGAAATTATATGTGGAATCCCTATAGTAAAGTTCCTACTGCAGCTGTAAAGTTGATTATGGAATGCTTTGGAGTCCAAGGCAATGGAAATTTTTACTGAGAATTCCATATTAAATGATAGATTGCAGCAAAGAAGAAAGGTAATAGGATGCACACATGCATCTGTGATTAAATCTTTCACAGATGCACATATGCATCTGTGAAAGGTAAAGGAAACAAAGTCATCTAAAATCATGCTAATTAAAGCTGCTAGTGAAAAATATAGAACAAGGAGGAAGTTAAATCTGAGATTTTGAGGTCTGTTCATCCAATTTTAAGTGCTATTAAGGTAAAAAATATTAGGACTATAAGAGATAAAGAAGTTTTGGAGGAGGTGGAAACTGAGGAGGACCTCATAAAATTAAGAAATGCTCTTAGATTTAAGAGTTAGGATTGAAGTCTTTGATTCCTAAGCCTATTAATACTAAATTGTTACATGTGAGATTAATATTTTTACATGTGAGATTAATATTGTTACATGTGAGATTATTGGTAAACTTGGTGTGATTTATTTTGTCTCAGTCTGTTGCCAGTGTGCTAATGAGATTGAACCTTATATTGGATATGTTAGAAAGTAATGGAAATATTGAGTTCACATGATGTAATAATTGCTATGGATTCTAATACTAAATCTCCTGTTTGGTGGGCCCGTCACCACCAAATACGGAGAATGCAGAAAGGTCAGGGAATGACCACCGCATATCCCGGAGCAATATGGCCTTAGTTGCTAATGCTCCTAAAAAACCAAATAACAAAACAAAACCTGTTTGGTGGGAGAGAGAGATATCTGATGATGGGAAGTAAGCTGTAAAATTTCCTCTCTGCCTCTCATTTGAGTGTAGTAAGTGTGCATGGGCATCTTCCAAATTATTGTGCAGTGCATGGTGAGTCATTTATTGTACTAATTCTATATTAACTAAAATTGCCAATTGGACTATTAGTGAGAATTTAACAACCAGTAACCACAGATGCTAGCTTTCTAGGTGAAATATTTAGATAATTTAAAATGTGTTTATGACATTGATAGGTATTCTTTAAAATCAATTATAAATGGAATAAGTTTGATGAGAAATTTGTTCCTATGGTGGATGAAATAGATTGATGTTCTTTATGTGCTGGTGACCAAGCTGACAAATTACAGTCAATATTAATAAGTGTGTGCAATTATAGTATGACAAAGCAGTGTATGGTTTCACATCCACTTTTTTGATGGAGCGGTAACCACGTTGCTTATTGGAGGCCTGAAGTGGTGAAACCCATGTTTAGTCTCTAGAGCAAAGTTTCCGGCATCCCCCTCCTCCCATGCTTCTTCTTCAACCCATGCACGGTACTAAGTACTATAGGTTTTGATACCTTTCATGTTTGGGGGTTTCATAAAACTTAACTTTACTTAGGAAAGAAGTTGCTCATGCTAGCAGATTATTTCAATACCATAATAGATTAGGTGATACAGATATTGTACAGGTTTATAAAGAAATTTATAAAGATTAGAGATTAATGATGCAAAAAAGTCATCCTGGAAGGAATTTGTTAGAGTGCAAGGATGTAATTATCCCTGGAATTCGATTTTTAAAATTATAACAGAAAACACCATTTTAATGTGGTTATTACTACTGTAGGAATGGGTGCAGTTCAGACTGTGGGTTGGTCTGAGTCTGTGGGCAGGATCATTTGGTGAGCTTTTTCCTCAGGAGACTGAAAATGAAATTAATGCTTACTTATTTGGCATAATAGAAGACATGTTTACTCGTGATGAATTAGTTTGGATTATGGATAGGACAAAGGTTGGCAAATCACCTGGGTCCTGATAACATTGAAGTACAAGTTGTAAAAAGAACATTTTTGATGAGGCCTGAGATATATTTGGGTATGTATAATTGCCCTTGTCTTGTCTTGCTGAGGGTGCCTTCCTCCAGGTTTGGAAGGTTGCTTCCTTGAAATTGTTAATTAAGAGTCCTGAGTGAATATCCTGAACCAGGTTCATACTGACCCATTGCCTTGCTACCTGTATTGGCAAAAATATATGAAAGGCTGTGTGTCAGCCATTTGATGATTATGCATGAAAATAAACATATGTCTTCTGAGGTCCAGTATGGATACAAAAAAGGAGTCTATAGAGCATGCTATATACAGATGGTGAAAACCATGCAGGAATATTCAGATCGATATGTTCTAGGTGTTTTTATAGGCTTCAAGGGAGCACTTGACAGGCTTTAAGGCGCCTCCGTAGCCAGGTGGGAAGGAGCAGCAGTGCGTAGCACACGCTTCTTGATTAGACCGGGGTTCGAGCCCGTCACCACCAAATACGGATGATGCGGAAAGGTCAGGGAATGACCACCGCATATTTCCGGAGCAATATGGCCTTAGTTGCTAATGCTCCTACAAACAATAACATAACATAATGACAGGCTTTGGTGGGGAGGGCATTTTGGCAAGAATTAAGCATGTTCATTGTTTTGATAATGTATATTCTGTGTTTAAGAGTTATTTTTCAGATAGTGTAATTATAGTGAAGACTAAGGGTTACACAGAGATGTTAAATTTTGCATGGATGTCCTTGGGGCTCGGTGTTGGCCCTTTTGTCTGGAACATGGTCTTTGATAAGTTTTTAAATGAGTATTTAGAAAATGTTCATTACGTGGCTTATACTAATTATCTTGCTATAATGATATTTGGCAGTTCAAGATCTCAAATTGAGGCTATTACCTCAGATGTGTTGGGTAGACTCCTAAATTGGAGCAAATTATATAAGTTGCAAATTTCAGATGATAAGACTGCAGATGCTACTTAAGGGCAGACTGAGTTTAAATAGCGCATGTATTGTAAGGGCAGATGGAGTCTCGCTTAGATATGTAAGAATGATGAGATGCCTTGGTTTATACCTTTCTAATTTTCTAACTGCCTTGTGCACTGCTGAATAATCCTTGATATACTTGCTGACATACAGAGAGGCTTATGTTATGGATTTTCCTGAGTAATAGTGTGTTATGCCATGGCAGTTTGTTAATGTAAACTGTAATGTAAACTTGTAGGTGATGCTCATCCTAGTAATGGTAAGGAGAGAGAGAGATTTTGTGATATCCAAGGGATATTGGATCAGCAAAATGATGCTGTCTCTGTGTGAAGCTAGTAGATGCTGTAATTTAGGATTTTTGGGTGAAAAGATTTTTGTTTTAGAACTGATCAATAAGGAAGGTATCCTTAAACTCTTCTTTTGTAATATTGGTCTGTAGCTTACAATCATGCTCACTCTAGGTTATATTGGAAAGAATTATCTTAAACTCCAGATGATTACAGCCCTGACTAGCATTAGTATTGGCATATGATGCAAGCTTATACAGCATCAGCAAAAAAAAAAAAAAAAAGAAAATTCCCATTTCACCTATCCATTCACTCCAAAAATTTGTCTAGTTCTGCCTTGAATTTATTTAAGCTGTCAACTTCCAGAAAACACAATTGGAAGTTTCTTCTAGCAATAAACCACCCACTGGCTAAAGGTAAATTTTTGCACATCTATTCTACAACTGTCTTTCTTAAATTTGAATATGCCCCCTCAGGTGCATAATCTGAGCAAGAGGCAGAATCCCATCAGCATTCAGCTTGCTCAAACCATTCAAGGCCTTATACACCTCATTCAGATCACCTCGCAGGTGCCTAGTCTCCAGATGCTGCAATTTGCAGAACTGAAGCCTTTTTTGGTAAGAGTACCCCTTTATTCTACTCATTAATCTTTTTACCCTTCTCTGTACTCTGTCCAGCAGCTCTACATCTTTCCTAAAATGAGGCCTCCAGACCTGTATGCAGTACTCAAGGTGTGGCCTGACTGTTGCCTGACAAGGGGATAATCACCACCCAATCCCTGCTATCAAAATTCCTGTATATCATTGACAAAACCCCCATGACCCCTTGCCGCATGTCTACACTGATCAGAAAACTTCATATCTGACTGCACAATTATCCCGAGGTCTTTTTCATTCTCCACTGCCCTGAGTGTAGTACCACACAGTTGGTACATTACTCTGAGGTTACTGCTGCCCTTATGCAATACTTTGCATTTGTCAATGTTAAACTTCAGTTGCCACCTCAGCCCATCTGATCATCCTTTCTAGATCCTGTTGCAGTGGTGTACTGTGATTACTATCATTAACAACTCTACCAACCTTCGTATCGTCTGCAAACTAGGACATTAAGCCTGATATACTTTCATCAATATCATTGATATACAGAAAACAACAATGGGCCCAACACGGAACTCTGGGGCACTCCACTAATAACATTAGTCTACGAAGAGCAGTGTCCATTGATTACCATGCTCTGTCTTCTCACACTCAACCATCCCTTTATCCATAACAGCAACTTGTAAAGATATGCAATATAAAATCTATGATTATGTAAAGTATTACAGCAATTAAATCAAAGTAATCATTATTATTACAGAGTAGAGAAAAATTCACCCTATGGTATCAGGAACACTATAACGAGTGTTCATTTGGTTGTCTTTTTGCAATTTTTCAGTTGCTTCAGCAGCTATGACTATAATGTGCCATTTCATTTGTTGAGTTTTTCACAGTTTTTTAGCACTGATGAAGCAAATAATTCTCCTAAGAAAAAATCTGGTGGAAGGTGTTGCACGATGTTATATCATGTATTAAGCCAGTGGTTTTCAACCGGGGTGCCCCAACAGCATTCCAGGGGTGCCACGTAATTTGGGTTTAACTTAAACTTATTTTTTTTTAAATTTATATATTTATTTCATTATAAAAAGGTGTATGGTATCTTTTTAATTTTGTGATGATCTATTATTGATGTTTATTTAGTATCTCTATATAAAGAATAAAATTATTTTATATATATATGTATATATATATATATATATATATATATATATATATAAAATTTGTATTATAAATTGTAATTTTGTTTATAGTTATATTATTGTAATTACTATCATATAACATTTTTTTTAAATATTAGGTATATATATATATATATATACCGTATTTCCCCATGTATAAGATGCACCTTTTTTTGAAAAATTTGGGGTCTAAAAACTGGGTGCGTCTTATACAGTGGTTGTAGATTTTTTTACTTGCATTTCCCGCTTTTTCGCGCTTGTTGTTGTTGCGCTCATTGCTTCGCACTTGTTACCGGTATATTAGGTTACGTTTTGCCACGTTCTGCCCAGAAATGGCTCAGAAAAGATTTTCGTACAGTGCTGAATTCAAGTTATGAGGAGTTGTATGAATTTTATGATGAATAAAACTTGAGTTCAATAACTTTATGTAATACATTTTTTTTCAAATTTCGGGCCCCAAAATTAAGGCGCGTCTTATACATGGGGAAATACGGTATATGTACAGAGAGAGAATCGGATCTAACAGGCAGAAAATTGAGTAGGGGTGCCACAAAATAATAAAATAAAATAAATTACTTAAGGGTGCCGTTATTAAAAAAAGGTCGAAAACAACTGCATTAAGCTGTCCAGCTTCTTTTCCATTGTTTTAGAAAATATAATGATGAGCATTGACAGTGGCATCATGGGGGAACCAGGCTATAAGTACCAGCCCATGTTGATCAGAAAAAGAATGTTAACATTACCCTTATGTTAAGAGACTGATCAAGGCGAAAACAGTGGTTCTCCTCATCCTAGACTTGTTTGGTGGAGTCTAATGTATTAATACAGGGTGGGACAAATATAACTACCTACTTTAAAAATGAATGGCTATTGGGCAAGTTAGAATAGATATTTATTGTTATTGTTGTTTGTTATTTGGTTTTTAGGAGCATTAGCAACTAAGGCCATATTGCTCCGGGAATATGCGGTGGTCATTCCCTGACCTTTCTGCATCCTCCGTATTTATTGGTGACGGGCTCGAACCCCGGTCTAATCAAGAAGCGTGTACTATTCACTGCTGCTCCTTCCCATCTGGCTACAGAGGTGCCTTATTATATTTTAATAATATACATCAAAGTATTTATGTTACACTCCTCAGTGTTTGAAAACTGTCCCATAAATGGCCACCACCATTGCAAACACGATCCTCTAATTTTATTCATACACTATCTATTGCTCTGTGTAATGTTTCACAGTGATATTTTTTCAAATTCATCATGAAAGTAATCATACCAGATGGTAACTTTTTGGCTATGAAGTACTTGTTCATGAAGGTGACATGGATTTTTGTGTGCCCAATATCTAAAATTTTGTTTATTTAGATACCCACTCTACTGAAAGTGTGTTGCATCACTCACGATTAAATGATGAAAGACTGGATCATCATTCACCTTTAGTAGGAATAAATTGCAGAAATTCAGATGTATACAAATTATGAACAAATAATTGTTGAACCATTTGCATAGGTGGTACTTTAAATTTATATTCAATGTACGGTGGGAACTTCATTCTGATATGTTAATTTCTCTTGTTTGACGATGTTTAAAGACTGCAATGCAACCTGCTCTGATTCTTTTAAGGTTTTCTGGAATATGGACTTTATGCATCTGGCTTGTAGGTTTTGCATCTGTGTCAGACATTGTTGTTCAAAATTTGTAAATCCAGTGTGTTGTACTTGGAACACTACTATTTTTGATGTTGAAGTGGCATATAAATTCATGTTGAGTACTCATAACAAGAGTCATCTGATTTAAAAAATGTTTCAACAGCAAATGCACCATGTTCATTCAACCACCATTCCATTTTTACTAAATGCTTTAGTGTACTCTACTCCAGGACACAAACTGCAGCACACTCACTGCAACCACTACAAAATAGCACTATTTTTAAAATAGGTGATTGTTTTTGCCTGACCCTGTATATTTCAGTTAATTGCAGCACTGCTTTAGATATGCTCATTTAGATGTTATCTCTTAATGTTATTGGTAAACAGTAGATAGTCTCTAACATTAATATGCTTATCCCTCCGACTTAAGAAATTTTGAATTTAAAACACCATTAGCACTGACGTTATTCCATCACTTCAGTTTGCTTTCCATTGTTGTCTGAATTATGCATAATACATTTAATGTGTGTATTTTCTGTAATATTCCGTCATTGTAGCTGATAATTGAATGCTGATAGGATTCTTCTTCTTGCTCAGATTAAGAACCTGAGGGGCATAGATTCAAATTGAGGAAAGACAGTTGTAGAATGGAAGTGCGGAAGTTTGCCTTTAGCCAGCGGGTGGTTGATTGGTGGAACAGACTTCCATCTTTTGTTGTGGAAGTTGATAGCCTTAAATAAATTTAAGGTAAGCTGGACAGGCATTTGGAATGAATGGAGGGGTGAAATGGGAGGGTTTGGCTGATGCTGCATAAGCTTGCTTTCTTGCATCGTATGCCTCTACTAATGCTAATGCTAATAAAAGGAAAAGCAGTGTAAGAGAGATACTTTGGCTGTAAAAAAATGCAGATCTCTTATGTTGGTACAGAAAATGGACATAATCCTGTCATTTTGAATGAATCTTTATCAGAATGAATAATGCTGTCTATAGCAGTTTTGTATTTTTCTTTATTTAAAGTAATTTTCATTACCTTTTGTATTTATAGGTGTTATCTAACTATTCAGTTTCTGATGCTGTTGCAACATATTATCTGTATATGAAGTATGTCCACCCTTTTATATTTGCTCTTTGTACAATTATACCTATGGAACCTGATGAAGTAAGTACTTTAAATAATATTTTAATTTTTTTTTGTTTTGTAAACACCTCAGCATCTTAATATGTAGTAACCTTTGCTAGTTCTTAGGGGAACTAGCAAAATGTTATGGTATAAATTGTAGTCAAGATATAACAGTAATTTCTATTGTGGATGTCAGGGAGCATGATTATATGCAGTCTCAAGGTAATAAATGATCACTAAGCACATTTCATAGACCAAATGAAAGAGTTTAACTTGGAAGTGATCATTCACTGTGCAGATTCAAACAGATTTTTTGTGTGAAAAATCTGCAGTTAAATGTTCATTCCTCAAATTAAATATATCTGCATGAACTTTAACTCTTATATTGAAGAAATTTAATTTGGATAAAATGTGTAGAAATTAATTAAAATAAATAAATAAATTAATAATAGATAAATGCTGCAGCTGTACTCTGGGAGTTTTTAATGTTATTATTAACTTTTAGCAAAATTTTCAGGGCTTATTATTCAATTATTTAAATTAAATAATATAACCTGAAAATTTTAATTTATGTAAAAAAAGGACCAGCAGATTTTAATTTTGGTATTTGAATCTAAAGTATGTCACTAGTCAATCACTGTAATATTACTAACTTAACTTAAAAATTAAGTAACATTTGATATCTGTTATAACTATGTAAGTTCTGAAGTTAACTTGTACATTTAACCCTGTATTTGTTGCTTGGGGGTCGATTCAACTCTGGTGAAGCATAACAGTGTTAGTCACTGTTACTGATTAACAGTGATTTATAATTCATCTACTCAGTTCACACAGCCAAAACTCCTAATACCCGTTGTTGAAAGTGGCTTCTTTGTCACAGAAAATTTTAGAAATGTCTGTTAATTATTGTACAATTAGTAAAAATTCATGATTAAGTTAAACCTAAGTATATGCTGATTGACATGTGTAATGAAGAGATATTGATATTAATTTTGCTTTACTGCCGTGTGCTTTCCTCCGTGCTTTAGCTTTGTGACATTGATGCATAATTTGGATCAATTATTCATCAATGTCACAAAGGTTTAAGGATGCAGTTTTTAAATTTACATTCGCTCTCTGAGAGGTCTAAAGTCAGTTTTAATTTTCAAAAATTAATTAAAAATATATGTTTTTAATATAGTAAATGAATTTTTCACAATTATGTTAAAAAAGATGAAAATTATAGGTGGCATCAAAAAAATGAACAATTTTTAATTATTTTTTGCTGATTTTTCAAATTTTTGCAGGCATCGAGGAATTTTGCAATTTTCATGTGATCGGTATAGGGATAAAGTTAGTCTAACTATTTATCTCTTGAATTGTGGGCTAAAGTAAAGAAAGCCTGCACGAGAACGATGAGAAATGTCGGATAACTTACGTGGAAAATTAGTTTCCCGACACCGGACTCTAGCGCTGCTCGCAGGCGCTTCCGTAGCCAGGTGGGAAGGAGCAGCAGTGCGTAGCACACGCTTCTTGATTAGACCGGGGTTCGAGCCCATCACCACCAAATATGGAGGATGCGGAAAGGTCAAGGGAATGACCACCGCATATTCCCGGAGCAATATGGCCTTAGTTGCTAATGCTCCTAAAAACCAAATAACAAACAAACAAACAAGCGCTGCTCGCTCGGTAAACAGACAATAGGTGTTATTGGTCTGGAGCAGAAATCGAGAAGGATATATTGATTGACAGGTGGCGTGGCAAATGATGAAATGATTGGTGGTGGGCACGACAGATGACAAGTTACTGTGTAGTCATTGGTTGGCATTATGATGTGTATTTACCAGTAAAGAATGGTGCATAATAGTTTTGTAATGAACGGTGAACAGGTAATAGTAGCGATGAATCTTTTAAGGTGCTGGTTGCTTTTAAAGAGACTCGTGACATTATGATACGTGTGTATCATAACGTCACGAGTGTCTTTAATAATAAAAGTACAGTAATAAAAAATTAATATTTTGTTAATAAACAATTTATGTGCTAGTCCACCCATGATTCTAAAGAAAAAAGGTTAGGTTACCCCCTCAATTTCGGGAGGGGTTCAAGCTCCCATGGGATTCAAGTGGAGGTAACCTGACCTTTTTTCACCATTGGGGCATATTATTGAACAAGAAAATAAAAATACAGTCATAAAAAAATTTATTTTTTTATGAATGTATTTCTAAATATGACTGATTCTAAAGAAAAAAGGTTAGGTTATCCCCTCCACTTCGGGAGGGGTTCAAGCTCCATGGGATTCAAGTCGAGGTAACCTGACCTTTTTCACCATTATGAAATACTGTAATGGTGAAAAAAGGTTAGGGCATGTGCAATTAGGACAAGTTACCATTAGTGCTGTTAAAGTGATACTAAACCGATGTTATCGTGTGATTTTTTCTACCACTGAAGATTTTTTCTATCTCTAAGGTTTTTTCTACCACTGAAGTCAGACTAACTGGTCTTAGTTACTGACTTCTCTTAGAATTGCCTTTATGTATTGGCGATATGTTGGCACTTCTCCAATCCAAAGGAATCTTTCCTGAGTCCAAAGTCGCCTTCATAATTAACCTCGATGGTTCAGTACATTCTCTGGCTGCCTCCCTCAGAATTACTGCGTATATGCCACGAACTTCATCAGCCTTACTTGCCTGTAGGCTTGAAAGTTTTTCTAATAAACAGTCATCTGTAATTTCGTATGGCTCAGCCTCACTTGCACAGTCTCTCCTCAGCATGAAGAGTCTTTCATCAGTAAAGACCAGTGTGAAGTGTTTATTCAATTTATCAGCAACACCAGCTGGATTATCAAAGACTTTCCAACACCTAGTACACAATTAGCATTAGTAGTGGTTTATGATGCAATAGAGCAAGCTTGTACAGCATCAGCCAAAAAAAAAAAAGCCACTTCCCATTTCACATATCCATTCCCTCCAAAAGTTTGTCTAGTTGTTCCTTAGATTTATTTAAGCTATCAACTTCCACAATGACAGATGGAAGTTTGTTCCAGCAATCAACCACCCTCTTGACAGTTGCAGAATTTGCCTTTAGCAAAAGGCAAATTTCCACACATCTATTCTGCAACTGTCTTTCCTCAGTTTGAATTTATGTCCCCTCAAGTGTGTAATCTGAGCAAGAGGAAGAATCCCACGAGCATTGAGCTTGCTCAAGCCATTCAAAACCTTATGCACCTCAATCAGATCACCTTGCAGGCGCCTAGTCTCCAGACACTGCAATTTGCAGAACTGAAACCTTTCTTGGTAAGAGCACCCTTTTGTTCCCCCTCACAAGTAAGATTGGTGAGGGGGAACAAATTATGATATGGCCTATTATAATACGTAGCATTCTTAATTTGAATAGCCTTACTGCAGTTTTTGAAAATCAAGGTTTAGATAAAGGACAAGATTTTAAGTTGGAATATAGGATTTCAGACTTACAAGAATAATTTCACCGACACTATCTGAATAAACAACATTAACATCAGAAGATTTAAAACAGCAATGCAACCAACGAATAGAAATCTCACAGATTATACCATTTTTCATTCTTGAAATGCCTACAACAGCGTTTCTCAAACTGTGTTCCATGAGATGTGAACAAGTGTTCCGCGAAGAATTTCAATTAATAATTTAAAAAAATAAAATAAATAAATTTTGCATATTTGTAGCGTACACCACTTTTATATCATTATAGTATTTAACATAATTTTTTTTCCGTTATTAATATACTGCCATAGACTAATAATGAAATAGACCGTGGAACACTTTATTTTGGTGGGCTTTGCATAGAGAAGTGTGCTTGAAAAAAGGAACTTTAAAATGAGAAGCAAAGTACTTCTAGTAGTGCAGCTGTGGTCGGTGAGAATGAACAATCGCAGCCTTTCGTTCCCCAAAAATCCGAAGTGAAAAAACAGGAACCAACTAAAAAAGACCAAAACGAAAGTATAATGACAGTTATTTGAATTTTGGCTTTACATGTGTTGGAAATAAAAATGCTCCTGATGCACAGTGCGTCATATGTAATAAAATATTAGCAAACAGTTCTTTGGCTCCCACTAAACTTGTGTTTCGTAAGTGTTCTGTGAAAATGTTGTGAGATGAAAAGTGTTCCGTGACTAAAAAAGTTTGGGAAACGCTGGCTTACAACATGAGGCTAAGAATGCTCTGGAGAAGTGGCCATCATCAAGTTGTGATCTGAGGTGCCTAGAGGGCCACTCACCTCGACCACGTACTTGGAAGGGTTGTTCATAAGAAAAAGATCAAGAGTGTTGGCTGTGTGGATTGTATGGTATTCTAGTAGGTTAATGAACAATCTGTGCAAGGTCATTAGCAATTGCAAAAGTTTAGCATCTTGACCAGCTGGACCCACGTGACTAGAAAACTGAAGCTGGTTGGAGTTGTAAACATTAAAATTGCTGAGGAAAATTACTTCACTTTTAGGAAAGTTGGACTGCTAAAGGTTCAGCTTCAAAGGAAGAGAGTCAAAGGTTTTAAAGTGATTAATGGAATTGGGAGCTTGATAGAGGCAACAGATGAATTTGACAGAATGGGATACAGAGATTTTAAGTCAGAGAAGATCATGAAGAGGAGATTCCAAATTACTAAATCTCTGACAGGGAATATCAGAGCAGACAATGCACAAGTATCACACCTTTGAAACAATTGGAACCATACAGTGAATAATTAGGACAGCTGAGGTGAACAGTGTTTGAATCAACTGATAATTGGGATTATGTCAGAAAAGTAAGTGGTGCTTGGCAGTCTGTAAGTGAAAATCGACACCATTGAGATTGGAACTGCGATCATGTATATTTGTGAAATGAATGAGGAAGTTTTTGGGAGATTTAGATCTTTTGCAGATAAGTTTGTTCTATTAGTATGACTATTCATGATGTATTCAGTAATAAGAAAAGGTGGGGAGGGCATGCTATATGAAGTAATGAAACTTTTGGATGTGGCATACACACGGCAAGAATATACTCACATCTTTGACATAACGTGGCCTTGACAATGTCTCCCGCATACATGCTATTCAGACTCCCTCCAGTCACTGTCTGGCACAGTAGATACAGGCAGTGGGATTATATACTAGTTAATCTTAATGCCTCTTAGATGGATAAGCTATTGCTAATTATCAATGAGTTGCTAATCTTGTTTATGAATAGCAGTAGATAGCACCATGACCTAACAAAATTTCTGATGTGGTTGGAATGTAGTGACAACTTAAATGACACTGTGGTGAAACCTTTACCCTCTTCAATCAACTGTGATGTGCTGCTTTGGGGCAATGGCCAATCTGAGAACTAAAATTGGTTGGTCTTGGATAGTTGCAGGATTTAGAGAGTTACCAATAGCTTCACTCCTTAAGACTATCTAGCAGTTGGCCTGTGAATATCATTTTAGAGTTATGCCCTCAAAATGTAAGGAAGATTGGATCTTGCCATGATGCCCATCATAACCTCAAAAGACATCAATCATACTGCATGATAGAAGAGAAGCTGAAGGGGAGCAGGTGGTTTACATTTGTAGTTCACTAGTGCTGGTGTCTCTTTGAAGAGATAGTGATTGTATGATTCCTGTCTCAGTTTTATGTTGTTTTTAAGTGGTGTTCTTTCTTTGGTGTGGATTTATATCTCTTTGGGTGGGGAGTTGTGTGTTATTTTCTCTTCAAGTGGGTGATATTTTGATGTTTTCTTTCCATTCTTTATTTTATTTTATATTTTATGATTATAATTTTTATATTATTTTTAAATAGGGATCATTAGGCTCATAGGAGCAAATTGGCACCTTGCCTTACGTATAACAGCATTAATTTGCCATATTTCTTTTGAGGTTTAAGTGTTCTCTATATATTTTCAATAGTTTTAGTGATATATCCATATTTGTGCACAATATTAAAATAATGCATACTGCTATTTTTGTCTTGTATGAGTAACCAAATTTTATTAACCTTGCAATTAAAGCACTGCGAAGAGTCAGTAATCCTAATTCAATTTATCAAGAAAAATACATTACGCAGCTGTATTTCAAATCAAAAAATTATTCTGTTATGGTCTGTATTTTTTAATTACTAATATTCTTAAGGGGCTTAGAGGGGAACAGGTATCCTGTGTGTTATCAGACACTCAGCCTAAAACACTGATGGATCCAATATCTCTCTATTACAGAAGATTTAGGAGAAGTCCGGTTGGCCTGCCTCCCTAAAATCCACTCATGCACACCTTCTCGATGGTAAGCCCTGTTACGTCACTTAGGTGGCAACGAACGTGTAGAGTGGTTCTCTTCAAGACGCCTGGTCAGCGTGAAGAGGAAAAGACCAAACCCTCCAGCAATGAGAGCACAACAATACAAATGGCCCTCAGTCCCCAGCAGCTTTCACTCTCCGTCTTACGGCAGCGAGAGGATCAGAGTGGAAGCAGAGGGTGCTAAGAATCTCTGGGTACGACCAGGCTGCCATGCACGGAATTGAACTTGGCCTGTTATAACGTACAATCACTCATCGGTGAAGACAGGATATTAGAGCTGGAAAAGGAATTAGAAAATGTGAATTGGAATATCATCGGTTTGACTGAAACAAGAAGAAGAAATGAATCACTTATAAGTTTATCAAGTGGAAACCTGCTGTACACCAATGGAAACAGTGAAAGGAGTGAAGGTGGAGTTGGGTTTCTGGTCCATAAAGATTTTAAAAACAACATTTTGGAATTCAAAAGTACATCACCAAGGGTGTCAAGACTAATATTCAAGATTTCTAAGAGGTACTAGCTAAAGATTATAATGATTTATGCACCAACATCGAGCCATGATGATGAAGAGGTTGAAGAAATGTACACTGAAATTGAGAGTCTTCTAGATGAGCAGAAAACCCACTACACTATTATTATGGGGGACTTCAATGCTAAGGTTGGAAAAAGACAAAACAGCGCAGAAACTATAGGAAATTTTGGAATTGGTGAAAGAAATAAAAGAGGTGAAAGACTTGTGGAATTTGCGGAATCTCAAGGACTGTCAGTAATGAACACTTTTTTTCAAGAAAAGGGTGAACAGAAAGTGGACATGGAAGAGTCCAAATGGATTAACAACTAATGAAATCGACTTCATCCTCACTAACAGAAGATATATTGTTAATGATGTTACCGTCCTGAATAAGGTAAATGTTGGAAGTAATCACAGAATGGTAAGATGTACACTTGATATAGATGTAGGAAAGGAAAGGAAAAAACTGACTCGAGTAAATAATACAAAGGTCTTTGAAATAACAGAGGAGGAGGAAAAGCAGTATGTACTGGAACTTAACAACAAGTTTGAGCTTCTGCAGACTGCTCAGGACCAAGATATCGACGAGGAATACTACAACTTTCTGAAAGTGATAAAGCCCAAGAAACCTATAGGGAAACAGAAATCCAAAGAAGAAAAAATTAGTCAAGAAACACTTGTCATGATGAACCGAAGACGACAAATGAAGAGCAAGAAAAACACTGACAGGGAGAAAATTGAGTATACTGAGTTATGCAAAGCCATTAGAAAGAGACTCAGAGAGGACATAAGAAGATTTAACACAAGAAAAGTAGAACAAGTATTAAGGGAAAACAAAGGATTTAAATCAGCAGCCATGAGCAGTAATACAGAAAGACAAATGATACTGAAACTGAAGAATAGCGATGGTGTACTTATAAACAGCAGAGAAGGCATAATTCAAATAGCAGAAGACTACTATAGAGAATTATATAAGGAGCGAGGGAATGATACCAGCAGTGGGGAACATGGATTGCAAAGTAGCAACACATACGACATACCCGATATTCTTCCTGATGAGGTAGAACATGCATTGAAGAAAATGAAGAATCGAAAAGCCCCGGGGGAAGATGAAGTTACTGTAAAGTTGTTAAAATTGGGAGGAAGAGACATAACACAAAAACTGGCAAGGCTCTTCACAAAGTGCATTAGAAAAGGTGTGATGCCTAAGCAGTGGAATAATGCAATCATAGTTTTGCTGCATAAGAAAGGAGATAAATCAGAAATTGGAAATTATAGACCAATTAGCTTGTTACCCCACATCTACAAGTTGTTCACAAGGGTCATTACTAACAGATTAGAAAGAATACTTGATGAGAATCAATCGAAAGAGCAAGCTGGCTTTAGGACAGGATTTTCAACTATGGATCACCTTCACGTAATATCACAGCTAATGGAGAAAGCAAATGAATATAAAACACCATTATGCCTGGCATTTGTGGATTATGAAAAGGCATTTGACTCCATACAGCATAAGGCAATGTTTCGGGCACTGGAAAGACAAGGCATAGATATTCCATATATTATGATTTTGAAGAAAATATATGAGAGTGCTACATCCTTTATTAGACTAGACAAAGACAGTAGCAAATTTAAAATCGAGAAAGGAGTTCGACAAGGAGACACAATATCTCCGAAGCTGTTTACTGCTGCGCTTAAGGAAGCTTTCAGAAGATTAGACTGGTCGCAGAAAGGAGTCAATGTGAACGGAGAGTACCTAAACCATTTACGATTTGCAGATGACATTGTGGTCATAAGCCACGATCCCAAAGAATTAGAGGAAAATCTTAATCAGTTATGCACAGTTAGTAAGGATTTTGGACTAAAGATGAATATGGCTAAAACAAAAGTAATGATGAACAAGTATGCCATGGAAAGGGAAATAATGATTGAAGGAGCAGTAATTGAAAAGGTGGAGTCATATACTTATCTGGGACAAGTTATCAGCTGTAATAATGATAAATGGCTGGAAGTCAAGAGAAGAATAAATTTTGGATGGATAGCATTCAGGAAATATAGTCACATACTGAAGAGCAATATCCCAGTTTGTCTGAAACGTAAAATAATGAATCAATGTATACTCCCCACCATGACTTATGGAAGTGAAACTTGGGCACTCACCAAAAGAATGGAAGAGAAGCTGAGAACTACACAGCGAAGAATGGAACGAATTATATTGGGAATCAGACTGTTAGATAAGAAGAGAAACACATGGATTAGGCAGCAAACTCAAGTAAAGGACATTCTTATCAAAACTAAAGAACTAAAATGGTCTTGGGCAGGACACATAGCTCGAAGACATGATGACAGATGGACTAAGAAAATAACAGAATGGTACCCAAGAGGAGCTAGAAGAAAACCTGGTAGACCAAAGCGGAGATGGATAGATGAAATTCATGAGTTTTTGAGTAGTAAATGGATGGCCAGTGCTCAAAACAGAAGGAACTGGAAAGTTGCTGGAGAGGCCTTCATCCTGCAGTGGATTGAAAATGGCTGATGATGATCATGAATATTCTTAAAATATGTGTATTCAGTTTTATTAATTTTTAAATGTCACCAGCATTTGATTGTTGGACATATTATTTAACTGAATTCACTTACTCAGTCGCTCACCCCACCTCACTTGTCCCTATATTTATTTATTTATTAGTTTTTTAATTTTGAAACACTGGTAGGATTTTTATTGCTACATTTATTTGTGGGTTTATTGAGTTTTAATCTAAGTCATTTGAACATATCTCCTAGTATGGTGTTATTTGTTATTCATATGATATTTTAATAGGTGTTGCGGAAGGGTTCAGGAACACTTTGTGAAGCTCTGTTAATGGTGCAGGCCTTTCATGCAAATATCATATTTCCAAATAAGCAGGAATCTATTTTGAATAAATTGACAGAAGATGGCCACGTTTTGGATCAGGAAACCTATGTAGGAGGCCATGTGGAGGCTCTGGAAGCTGGAGTTTTTCGTGCTGACTTACCTTGTCGCTTTAGATTGGTATGTAAATGTTCTACAACTTGCTTGTGATTAACCTGTTATATTATTAGAAGTGTATTTAATTATTATATTTAAGAAATTTCATTCAAGCATATTTTATCATTTCAGAAAGATAGTGGGGACCACTTTGCTTAGTTATTGGAATTTGCTGGATTTTAGGTGGTTGTATCATAGTGTATATTGCACAGTGCAGTAAAAATAAATAAATTATTTTCTCCCTCTAAAACATTATGCACAAAAAGGTAATGAACTATGCTGTTTACATTTTGAACTGCTATAATCATTTGGGCTGCTTACTTTTCTTTTAGGCAATGTTATGGGCAAATACAAATGAATGAAAGTTGTTCTGTCTGTTATTTGCAAGCAAGACAATCCAGAATTGCTTAATGTTTAGCAAATGCTTTATACCTATCTATCTCCTACTTTATGTATGGAGTCCAAGTCCAAGAAATTCTTTGGATAAGCTATTGCTAATTATCAATGAGTTGCTAATCTTGTTTATGAATAGCAGTAGACAGCACCATGACCTAACAAAATTTCTGATGTGGTTGGAATGTAGTGACAACTTAAATGACACTGTGGTGAAACCTTTACCCTCTTCAATCAACTGTGATGTGCTGCTTTGGGGCAATGGCCAATCTGAGAACTAAAATTGGTGGGTCTTGAATAGTTGCAGGATTCAGCCAATTTTCTAAAAGTAGCCAGATAATGGATTGCCAGGTTTGGGAGGTTCAATGCACATATATTCCTTTATACTATTTAAAGTTGTTCGGTATTAGTATTAAAATGAGAGAATGATATATGAATGAAAGCAAAGTTTATATTGTTTCTATCATAAAAAAAAATTGTAACTGTAATAATCCCTCTAAATCTATATAATGTTAGAAGACTAGATGATAACTTGTTCCACTTGCCTATTTTTGACTGAAGAAAAATTTTTCTATACCCTGATTATGATTAGTTTCCTTAATTTGAATCATTGTCCCTTTGCGATGTATTGTAAAGAGAAAATATGACCTCAAATTAAGTTTACTCAATCCTTTTAAGGCTTTACATACTTCTATCACATCTATATGCAGATACCTAGTTTAAAAACTTTATGTTTGTGCAATTTGTTTCTCTCGTTTCTGGTTTGTGTAAATTGTTTCTCTCATTTCTAGTTTGTGTAAATTGTTTCTCTCATTTGCATCCTTTCAAGTAAATCATCTTTCCCAAAATGAGGCTTCTAGATCTGCTTACAGCATTCAAAATTTATACAGTAGAATAATTCTTTTTACTACTACTAAAAAAAATTTGGTATATCATTGACAGAATCCCATTCATTTTCTTAGAAGTCTTACCACATTGCTGAGAATGTTTCTGTTCTCTATTACAACTAGATTCTTTTCTTCTTCAGCAGTGTTGAGTGTTACTCCCCAAGTTGGTAATTTAATTTCTATTTACTGTGACTCAGCTGTAGAACCTTGAATTTACTAGCATTACGTTATCCTTTTTAGACCAGTTATATAATTTGCTTAAGCCTTGTTGTTGAACATACCCTAGTTCTCCTTGCTAAGAGCCCACATTAATGTTATCAGCAAATTTTGACATAAAAGTTGTAATACTATCATCAGTGTTATTAATGAATAGTATAAACTGATTCTAGGGACAGAAGACTGACCCCCCTGAGTCTTCGATTCTAGAGTATTTTAGAACCTGATCATCACATATGATCTTGATAATATTGTAGGACCAATAGTGCAGAAACCTAAGGAAGAAGTGATCATGGAGTGCTAAGGTTGTTGATGATGAGCAAGTTTTCAGTTGCTAAAGGAAGGGGTGGGGGGGACTTTATCAACTGGGAAGACAATGTGAGTAGTGAGAATACAGGCAAATTATGGAGTAACTTTAAAGAAGCAATGAATGCATATAACCTATTATAAAAGATAATAAAGGATGAAGAGGATATGGAAGTGGATGGAAAAACAACTGGCTTGTTTTAACAGAGAAAAACAATAAATAAATAAGATCATATGAGACAGTTATAGAGAAATGAAAAGCACTTAAGTTTTACACATATAAATCCAAAGAAAAGAGCAAATCAGATTGGCTTCTTACATAATGGTTGTGGGAAAGTCATTGACAATGACACTGATGAATTGAATGAATACTTTGCATTGATCTTTATAGTTGAAATTCCATTCATGGCAAAGAAGAACTCCATTAGCAAACCAGATATGGCAATGGGAAATTATAGGGGATTGTTTACTATAAAAACTTTTGAACCTGAAGGCAAGTAAGACTCTTGAGATAATTACACATATACCCAGTTATATTAAGGGAAAACAGTAATAGAATGCATCAAAACATTAAGGTTAATTATGAGAGCTTTATAACACAAGTGGAAATTCCCTTGAATTGGAGAAATACAAAGTATTGTTAATCCATGAAGGTGGTTCAAAGAACAATGTAGGTAACTACAGACTAGTTATCCTGACTTCAGGGAAAATCATGAAGCAGTGATTAAGAATGCAATCATATAGATTGGAATAGGTTCTCAGGGGAACACAGTATGGATTTGTAATGGGAAATTATGATAATGTCACTCATGAGATGGATGTAGGAAGTAACTTTGACAATGTTTATTAATTGTAGCAGAGGCAATGTTTATTTAATTTTAGCCAAGAATTTGACTTGGTCCATCATAAGAGATTGCTGTATAAGCTGTAGCATGTTGGAAGCAAAGGCTTTTATTAATAGCTAATTTTCAGAATGGTTTGTAGTTAAAGGTGGGATCCCAGAGAGAATTGGTGCTTGGACCGCTCTCGTTCCTGATTTTCCTAAATGATGTTGATGAACGGACACAGGACATATTAAGATATGCAGATGATGTGAAGATTGGAATGGTGGTTCATGACCATTGTCAAGTATCACAACTTCAGGGATGGTTTGATAAGTGGCAACTATGTTTTAATATATACAGCACAAGATCTTACACTCAGGAAATAACAAAATAAATTATTTTTTTATTTCCGATTTTAAATATTAACCCCAATACAATAGGCATTAAGAGTTTGAATTAAAAATAGTAACAGAAGAAAGTGGTTTGGAATTACAGTACAGGCAAACATGAATTTCTTTGTGTATTGCTCACAGGTGATAATGAGGACCCATAATATCTTATCAGTGATTTATTGAACAATTGCTTTAGATATAGGAATGTTATAATTCCACTGTATAAGCAATTGCAAGACCACGCATTGAATATTGTGTACAACTATTACTTAAAAAGGATTGACTTTTTCGAAAAGGTCCAAAGATGGGCAACATGTCTGGTGAGATTGGCTCAAGGGTACCCATAGGTGGAGATACTTCGAATGAATGGATTGCAGAGCACATTGTTTGCCACTTGCGATTCATTTGGAGAATTCCCGGTTTGAGTCCTGTCACAAATTGGAGGGATTTCTAAAAGCCTCTTCAGCTGGGAACTATAGTCAGCTGAATTCACTCAGGTAGGAGTGGAATTGAGGTTTATAAGAGTATAGTAAAATGAATAAAGAAGAAATTTTGACGGTATCAGATGATCCCAGAATTGGGATCCATGAATTTATTTAAAGGGAAAAGTTTTCCTTTGGCCAGTGAGTTGTTAATAATTTCAAGTTGAGGCAATGATTTGGAGGAAAGACCTACTGGATAGTACCTGCAGGAAGAGGGAAATATATGGGGGGGGGGTTGTTTTCTCTTCGTTTTTTTTTTTGGCTGATGCAGCTAAAGCCTCTAGTTTCATTGCCCAGTATAAGCAATACTAACAGGTATCAGGAAATAGATGATTGTCTGATCACTGAAATGATCAGACAGTGATCAGGCAGAGAAATTGTAATAGTTGAAATGAAAATGTCATTAGGAGCCGATGGGATTTATCCAATGTTATTAAAGGAAGCAGCAAGACAGATTTCCAGACCCTGTCTAATAAAATGCATGCATTTCTGATTTCATTTAATGTCTCAGCAGATTGGAGGTTTGGATATGTAACTCTAATTTTCAAAAGTTTAATCGGATTACATATGCAAAAGTTTGCATATGTAATCCAATTTCCAATTTTTCAAAGATTATTTTAAGGACAAAGTTTTTGTTTTTATATTAGTAGTGGTTAAACTGCAAGGAAACAAGTTTATATAGCATCAATATCATATGAGACAGTATCAACAGCTTTACTGAAATGTAGGTATATGATATCAAAATTATTTTTTCTTCAGTTCCTTTGTGACATCTACATACTAAGCTATTAGATTGTTCAGATGGTTCTCTCTTTAATAAATCCATGCAGTGGATTCCTGTCAGGGTGATCCTGTGTTTCTTCTTTAACCACCAACTGCATTATTTTCGCCATCACAGATGTCAGGCTATGTCCATAATTACAAGGATTACTCCAAAACCTTTTGCAATTAATGTTAAATAATAAAAATAAATAATACCATTAAAATTTACATTATTTATTTACCCTAAATGCCAAGTTTCATCAAAATCTCTTCTGTAAGAAAGACTCCAGTTCTGTAAGAGATTATACTTCTCTCTAAAGACTCTTCTATAAGAAGAGAAACCCTTTGTGTCCACAACTGATCTTATCATTCTGTCTTCTCTTTTATCTCCTAGATAGGTCCAGATCCCTAGCAAAATGGCACTCCCAAGACTATATATGTATAATGTATTCATAACAAGTAATGAATGGTAATGGCATTAAAAATAATGATAATTAAAAAATTAGTATGGATTATGGAAAAAAGGGCACTGCCTGTAATAGTAGAAATGCCCAATGAACATAATGGAGCAAAAATTAGCCAAGCTGTATTGGTCAACCAAAGATGTTAGCAAATTAGTCCTTGTCATATTTATAACATGTTGAAGTAATCCCAAATGTGAGAAGGAGAGAAAGTGTAAATTGGTCAGAGTTACCCGTGTAGTAGAGAGGACTGCAATTAAACAAATGAATCATAAACAACCCAGTATAGCAGAGAAATATCATATTGACAAAGTAAAAAAAAGGTTTTCTTTGTAGGAGACAGAAAAAGGAGAGATAGCAGAAAAATGGCATCTCGAATATTGCTTTCGGTTAACCTAAGGTGGGGGGGGGACCTCATCAATACATTCTCTCTCTAACAATTTGTCTAGTACTTCTTTATATTTATTAACCCCAGGGGCTCACATCTGGTGAGTATGGGCTTGGCACACTCAGGGTCCTGAGCTGGATATCATCATTCTTCTTTTTCTTGGTGATTCTCTCTCTCTCTCTCCTCAAAGAAAAAAAAATTTGATAATTTTGCAAATATGCAAGGTCATTTTCAAAACTATCCTAGTTTGAATTTAATAGTGAGAAATATGTTTCTTAAATTGAGAAAGTTGTGGATGATTTTTAAACCAGATTCAGTGATTTTAAAACAGTTGAAGACATTGTTCAATCTATTTCTTATCCATTTAATGTCGACTTAGATATGAAACAAATTTCAGAAAAAATCGCTGAGATTTTTCACATGGAGAAAATATTACTTGAAAATGAATTTATTACATTGTGAAATGATATCGAAAAGCCAGATCATCAGAAAAAGACTTTTGGAAATAAGTTTGCCGAGAAAAGTACCCAAATGTAAAAAAAAATCCAGTGAACTTTTAAATTCCTGTTTTGGTTTCACATATCTATATGAATCGGCCTTTTCGTATTTGAAACAAAGAAAGAATTGCTCTACTTCTTACGGACTTGCATACAGAAGATTCTTTATGGTTGGCCTTACCACAGTATATCCCCGATTTTGAAAACTTGAAAGATGACACGAAGACACAAACTTCACATAAATTAAAATTTTAATTATGTATGAATTTAAAATAAGAATTCTGAGTTGTATTTAATTTTAAAATTTATAAACAACATTTTCAATATGTATTGATTAAACTTCATGTGCAATGAAATTCTTGAAATGGTAGATTGCGGCACATTTTGAAGAAAAAAAGTAGATCGCATCACAAATTAAGTTGGCCACTCCTGTACTATGGGATAATCATCTCCTTTTTTCCTGCTGGCAAAACTTCTATTTGTTATTGACAGTACCCCATTAGCTGTCTTAGCAACCTGTACATGCTGCTCAGAGAACTTCATGTAGGACTGTACAGTTACTCGAGGTATTTTTCTCTTCAGTTGGTATATTATTCTGGGATTATTGCTATACATATGTAGTACCTTGTATTTTTCAATATCAAACCTCAATTGCCATTTCTCATACCATCTGCCTAATTTTTTTAGGTGTAGTTGCAGTAATATGCCTTGATTCCTATCATTAATCACCCTGTCTTCTGCCATTCAACCATCCCTTTATCATTAGCAGTAACTTCCCTTAATATCAACTGCTCCAATTTGTGCAATCTTTCATGTCAAAACTAAGTGAAATTTAATGAAGAGTATTATCTTTTTGTAAAATAATGGCTGTGTTTGGATAATTTGGTTTGAATTTTTTCAAGGATAAGAAACTTAATGAAGCCTTTTTTCAGTCAGGGCCAAGTTAAGTAGTCTCATGGAGTTTTTTTTTTTTTTTTTTTTCATCATCTCTTCTTTCCAATTCCACAAACACATTCTAACATTGGCCTTAGAACATATGCAATTTACAGATACACATAGAGCCCCTCTGTAGCCAGGTGGGCAGGAGCAGCAGTGCGTAGCACACGCTTCTTGATTAGACCGGGGTTTGAGTCTGTGACCACCAGATGCAGAAAGGTCGTGGAATGACTACCGCATATCCCCGGAGCAATATGGCCTTAGTTGCTAATGCTCTTAAAAAAACCAAACAACAACAGATACGCATATATGCTCTGTGGCTTAAATTTTTTGCTTTAGTGCTAATCCAAAACATTATAATTGATTGAGCAATTTCATTTTTGGATGGGAAAGTTCCTTTGAAAGAACCCATTGCTTACTGGCTGAATTTAAGCAGCAGTAAAAGATGTATCAAATGGTAAGAAAGAAAGTTATCAATGTCAGGCAGTTTTCAGCTTGAAAAGGTTTGCTGAATATTTATCCATCACTTTCTGGTGAATAAAAACTATCAAGACAAAAACTTGATTTGTGAAGTTTAGTTTGCCTTAATATATAGTACTAAAGGCAAGTCATTAATTTTCTTAACTAATTTTTTCATACTATCTGGTCTTAATCCAGGAACTATGATAAAATTAGTGAAGTGAGCAAATTTCACTTCATTTTAATTTGGCTTCAGTGTGGATAAAGGCAAAGTGTTTTCATTTAGTTTAAGTATATTTACCTTTTTCTCAAGCTAGAAGTCCTCTTTTGTTCTAAATCTTCACAATTTGTATGTTATAATGTTTTTAAATTTATGCATGTTTTGGTCATACACAAAAAGCTATAAGTTAGTAAATATTTGTAAATTTTAGGTACCTGAAGCATTTCAGAAACTTATAGGAGATGTTGAAAGAACCTTAAAACATGCTATTGAGGTAGAAGAAAATATACCATTGGAGCAGGTTACCAATTTTGATGAGGTAATGAATTGCTGTTAACAGTAGAGGCAATTTGTGATTTCATTTAATCTACAATGGTGGACAAAAAAACTTCATCACCTTAAAAAAACAGTAACATTTGCAGTGAAACGTATAAGCTTGTTTAATTACAGTCATTTTGTTTGTTGCAAAGCAAAGGTATTGCATCAGACAGTAATTGCAAGGTATTGCATTACGGTTTCTATAAATATGGCATTGAAAGGGTATACATACTCATTAGTATCCTGTTTTGCAGAGGTGTAGGCATGGCTCTATATGTTCAGTTGACACCAAGAAAAAAGTGTAGCTATTGCTCTGTCCCAGGAAGGGCTTTCTACGTGTGCTATCACTGATAAAATAGGCTGCCAACAGCATCCCGAGTGTTAAAGTGTGAAACCGGTGATGCAAAGAGAAGACCTGGAATAGGCTATAAGAGAGTGACTATGCCTTCCCAAAATTGATATTTGAAATGGCTATGCCTTTGTAATTGCCACTAGTGCTTCTGATCTAAAACCGGACTTTGAGATGGCCTCTGGTGTTGAAACAAGTGCACAACTATCCAAAGGCAGCTTTTGAAATGTGGTCTGCCTGCCTGTCAAGGTGCCTCCGTAGCCAGGTGGGAAGGAGCAGCAGTGCGTTGCACACGCTTCTTGATTGAGGCGCCTCCGTAGCCAGGTGGGAAGGAGCAGCAGTGCATAATAGTACACGCTTCTTGATTAGACCGGGGTTCGAGCCCGTCACCACCAAATACGGACGATGCGGAAAGGTCATGAAATGACCACCGCATATTCTCGGAGCAATATGGCCTTAGTTGCTAATGCTCCTTAAAAAAAAACCAAATAACAATAACAGCTTCTTGATTAGACCGGGGTTCAAGCCCGTCACCACCAAATACGGAGGATGTGGAAAGGTCAGGGAATGACCACTGCATATCCCGGAGCAATATGGCCTTAGTTGCTAATGCTCCTAAAAAAAAAAAAAAAACAACCAACCAACCATGCCTGTCGGCCCAAGAAAAAGCCTCTTTTGACCCAACAAATGAGGAAGAAGTGAATTGCTTGGGCTAAAACGCATGTTCCATGCACAAAAGAGCAATGGGGCACCGTCATCTTTCCTGACGATTCGAAATTCAACCTGCATGGCTCGGATGGGAAGTGATATGTCAGAAGATTAAAATCGGAGGCATACCATCCTGACTGCATAACACCGACTGTAAAGTTCCCCACTGGTCAAATGGTCTGGGGATGCATAACAAGCAAAGGGGTCAGGTGAATTAAAGTTTATTAACGGGACGGTTGGTTGGTTGGTTGTTGGGTTTTATTGGCGCATTAGCAACTAAGGCTATAATGCGCCTAACGGGACGGTGATATTCCTAATGGCAATTAGGTATATCAGGTGGAGCCTTTTTATTGGATTTTATTAACAGAGATATATATCCCATCCATCAAATGCATTTCAAATATTTCAGTAACCCACAATGCATTTCAAAACACATTATTTGCAAAATTCACAAGTGATGCAGTTTTTTTGTCTGCCACTGTATTTTATACAAAGCAATATAGATTTCTTTTATATAGTATTTTATATAGATAGTATTACAGTTTTAAAAAATTTGTATCAAAATATCATGGAATAGTTCTGTAGAATATATTTCATAATAGTACAGTGTAAAAAGATAGCTTTCTTATGAAAAGCAGGAGGACTTTATTATTATTATTGTGTTTTCACAGCATACAAGATTCCAGTGTAACTCACAAGGCTGTTTTATTTACAAAACAGTTTAAACACTGCTTTGTAAATGCAGTATTTGTGCTCACCAAAAACATGAGAGGAAGAAAGTCTAAGTAGCAAATGGCTGTTTTATTAATTTCGAAAGGCCTATTTTACTGTTGCTGAAACTTCTGCAGAATTTTGTTTTATTTTCATTGTAAGGCCAAATATAGCCATACAACCTATAATATAATTTTAATATTTTGTATTTAATACAATTCACTGCAATATCATTGTATAATAGTTGTGATGCTATTATACAGTGATATTACAACGATTTTTTTTTCCAGTTTATTTAGTTCATAATTGAGAGAGATTTGTTGTGGCAAAATTTCGTGAAGAGAAAAAAAGGCATAAAAATTAATTTCACAAAAAAAAAAAAAAAAAAAAAAAACAACAACAACAGATCAACTGAAAATTTTTTTAAATCTTTGCCACAAATGTATTTTCCATCATGTCTTGCAGGGTCTCCAAAACTGTAACAAGCATTCTTCCAGGTACGGTAGGCTAAGGCTTGCTATTTTGGAATCTAAATCGCTAATGGAACTGATATTTATGTGCCATGTGTGAGTAAAGTGTATTGAATTTTGATGAAGTCCAGTCATTCTGTAGCAAGCAAATCCTCTATTTTCATCTTCACAATGGTGAGACTATTAGTAATGCTGGGTATGGCCCACCCCCATATGCAAGTCTTGAAGCATTTTACTGGGTATATTGGAGGGAACCACCTTAGTGTGAACCAGTATATGCAGGGGTCGGCATTGCATCCTAAGGAATAAAGGAATGCAGGAATAGTCACTGAAACCACATATCATGGTTTCAGTGGCTGTTTCTCTTTTTAGCAATCAGCTAAAAAGAGGAATAGTAGTTGGCCATGATATTGACATTCTGTTCCACTCCCCAATACCTTTTTTCACTTTGTTTTATATCCTGATAGTATTTTTCACTATTTGTTTTATATCCTTTCCTCCTGCTCTTTACTTACATTTTCTGAAAATACTTGATATGGGAATACAAAAAGTATACTTTAACACTCATATTGCAGCCTGGTTTTCTGAACTTCTCTAACATGTCACTCATGACTGTCTCATAATCTGAGTCTTTTTTTATTTCTCAAAAAAATTGCATACTACATTTTTAAAGCCAGTCCAAGCTCTCTTTCAATTTGGTTCATGGACAAGCTGCTGCTAGATGAAGCAGCAGCTTGTAGATTTGAGGTCCAACAAAAAGATTCCTGTTTTGATTTTTCGTAAGTGATGGGATTTTAGTGCAAATATGCTTGAAACAATTTCCTTCTTTATTTAGAGCTTGGATGATCTGTTTCATTAAAGCTAGCTTCATATGTAGAGGAAGTAATAGTACTTTGTTTTGATCTTCTAGTGGCATGTCTTTATTGTTCTTTGAATCTGATGTTAGAAGAGTGTCTTGGTGGCCAAGCTTTCCTTTCACTCTTGTTCGGCTATTCTGCTCACACAGAGAGCCATGCATTTTCCAGAACTAAGTTGTTGGCTGAGTAACAGACCAGTAACTTTAAAATCTCCACTCACTAGCCAACCACGATCTGTGTACTGATTTTTTCCCCAAGAAGCTTAACATATTTAGTTTCCTTTTAAGTGTGCTGATTGGACTACAGGAATGGAAGCATGCTTGTTTCTCTTATTAAGGAGAAATGCTTTCAGGTTTTGCTTCGGTGAGTCAATAAATGCTCTTTGACTTTCTTTCTTTGAAACTCTACTTTCCCCAATCTAACTTTTGTAACAGTGAGGTAATATTCTTAGGTGATTTTGATGTTCCTAACTCCAGTTGGATTCCATTTTCTAATTGTATAGACCCAGCTGGTCAAGATTCCGGGACTTTTACAATTAGTAAAGATTCCTCCCTCACTTGTTCATTTACCTACCAGAATATCAGACAATCCTAACCACACACACCCAATGCTCTTGATCTTTTTCTCATAAACAACCCTTCAAAGTATATAGTGAGCATTAGTGGACCTCTAAGTAAATCAAATTGTGACTTGCTGATGGTCTCTTCTCTAATGTAGCCTCTAATGATCATTCTCAGTCTCATGTTGTGTGGTATTACAAGAATGCAATACCACACAACATGAGGTATTACAAGAATGCAAAATGGGATAGGCGCTTCCGTAGCCAGGTGGGCAGGAGTAGCAGTGCATAGCACACGCTTCTTGATTAGACCGGGGTTCAAGCCCGTGCCCACCAAATATGGAGGATGCGGAAAGGTCAGGGAATGACCACCGCATATCCCCAGAGCAATATGGTCTTAGTTGCTAATGCTCCTAAAAACCAAATAACAAACAAACAAAACAGCAAAATGGGATGATCTGCAAGATTTCTGTTTTTCTTTTCCTTGAATCTTCTAGTGTCAGTGTTTGCTTAGATTGGGTCAGTGAAATTATCCCTGTAGGGATGAAATCCTTTATTTCACATTCTACCTTAAAATCTTGTCTTTTATCTAAACCTTGGTTTTTCAATAAATATGCTGGGGTTGTTCCAGACAAGAATATTGCATATTGCAATTGGCATGTGTCCACATCTCCAGCTTTATTTACTGCATACAGTAAATAGGAAATACAGTAAATAGTACATTATTTATATAAACTTTAACGACTAGAACATTATTTATATAAACTCAAAAAAAGTTTTCACATCATCACCTTATGATATTTAGAAGAAATCTTTATTGCAATAATTTTTTTGATATAAATTTGTCACGTCTGATGTTTTTATATATTTTAGTACGTCTTGTTCTGGTGACATGATAGCCAATCTATTAATTCTTTCTTGGCCAATTGTTGCTTGTGAATATGTTCTGATAATTTTGAGTCTTGAAAAACTCCTCTCTCTCCAGATGCAACCTTAATTGGCGATGTTAATAATATCCAAAGAAAAATGGTGATGTTGGGATATAATTCAGCTAAAGTTTTTTTTTTTTTTTTTTTTTTTTCTCGAGTAAATGTCAATAATTCTAAGCAACCAAAATTTTTTTCCTTTTAAAACACGCTGCAAAGATTGGATTTCTTAACATAACTCTTTGGCATCGATGTCGTTGCACTTGTCTTCGCCAGTGAGAATTCCTTTGAGGTGTTGACATTTCATTTCTATTGCACTTTCAAATAAATTCTTGAAGTTTTATGATTTAGAATAAGATGAAAAACCGAGGATATTTCATTCAGCTGATCAAATCTTTCCTGTAAACTAATGATAGCTACAATGATCATTATATTAAAAAATTCTGTTTCAAACCTTTTGGTTGAATCAATAGAGCATTCATCTGATGGCAGTTTCATAGGCTAACTCGCACTTCTTGTAACACTGACTCAATTGCAATGTCTATAGCTTTATCCATACACAATTTAAATCCCGATGTTCTAAATTCATTTAATTGACTAAGAGCATCTTCTGTCAATATAATTTCTGTGTTCATATCATAGTACTACTTTGCATGGCTTTACTTTATTAATAATACTCAATATTTCAAACCAAACACCTAGGCGATATGATGTCACATTCAGAGCAAAGCAAATAGTTTTAAATGTGAATCTGCATTATTGTGGGTTGTTGTTGCATTAAAACTAGGTTTAAATATTAAAAATAGGCAAAAATTAATTTCTTTTAATATCTGATTATAAAATAAATAAATTTACTGTAATATAAATAAGCCAACATTGAATTATTTTGTATAATTAAAGTATTATGTTAAGAAACAACCATTTTTTTTTCATATTTAAAAAAATTAAAATATCACCGGATTCAAGCCTCTTACATTCCCAGCTCTGGGTGACCACCTTGTCCACCTGTACCTAGGTACAGCACTGATTGCTAGTGCTGTAGTCACTCAGGTAGTAGTGCATACACAGGTAAAACATGCAATTAGATAAAAAGTGTAGCACCAGCATGCATTAAAGTTGAAATTGTTATAAACCAGTACATGATACCTCCCCGTCCTTCCAAACACACACACACACACACACACACACAGACTCATATTTCTGAAAATGTTCTCAAGAGTATAGATATGCAGTCGGATCTCTCTTTAATGAACTTCCATATCATATAGTGACTATTTCTGTGTAGAAAACTTTTTTGTATTCCCCTTGGTCATTACATTGAAAATAGTTTTCGTATAACGAACAAAATTTCCATATAATGAAATGATTTTGAGATACCTGGGTACGCATTGTTTGCACCTCTGGCATTTAAGCAATAAAGCTGATGCTGTAGAAAGCACAAATTAATCTCAAAAAGTATTAAGAATTAATCCCTCTAGCTTTTAAGAGTTAAAGGGATTAATTCCACGAATTAAGAGCTAAAACATTCTACAATTTAATGGTGCTCTTAAAACCCTGCAGGAGGAAATTGGCCAACCATGGCGCAGGATAGAAAAAGATGGAATGTTTTGGGAGAGGCCTTTGCCCAGCAGTGGGTCAGCAATGGCTAAAAAGAAGTAAAATCTATGCAACCTATGCACTACTGTACTGAGAAGTCGTGCTGGTCAACTGCTATCTATGTGTCCACAGCCATTGACAAAGATTAAGGCATATTCCCGATGGGGGCATTGGCTCTGGTCAACCTGTTTTCTACTGTAAGGATCCTATTAGAGAATTAGGAGAGAGTGATTTTCCTTTATCCTGGAAATTCATCTGTTGTTTTGAAGAAATGAGTCATCCACGCGTTCACTAAATTTCACCTGTCTCTGTTTACATAGTAGGTACAAGTGGTCCCTAAATCAGTTTTGTTTTAGCTGCTGTGCAAGTAACCTTAAAGTGTCTAAGAGGAAATCCTCGAGTGTAGTGGGAAAAAGTGGAGGTGCTTAATACTGTAGGTTGGGGCTTTAAAAAAAAAAAAGAAATTTCTTTAAAAATTTGGCATTCCTACCAGTGGTTAACACACTACTGAATATTTTTCAGAATGTTAAACATTCTGAAAAACATTCAGTAGTGTGTTACCATTCTGTGTTTCGATTTTAAAACTGTTTGAGGAAATGGAACCCAGTTGGAATTGTGCAAAATTATGACTTTGTGAAGATGTAGATGAAGCAGTTTTTAAGTGGATGAAGATGATTTGAGTCCAAAACATGCCGATATCAGGGCCATTAATAAAAGAAAAGGCTATGGAATGTGCATCTTTTCTGGGACGAAACATTCCAAGCCAGTTCTGGTTGGCTGGACAAATTTAGAGCACTATGGCTTACTCGAAAAAGTTATTTCTGATGAAAGTGGAGTGTGCAATTGAAGAAGACTATAGCCATTGGAAAGAAACAGTTTTGAAAAAAATTATGGAGGACTACGAGCCCAAAGGCATATTCAAAGTTGATGAAACAGGTCTATTTTTTGAATGTTTGCCGAACAAGACACTGACTTTTAAAGGTGATAAATGTGTAGGTGGTAAAAATAGTAAGGAGAGAATTACAGTCTTCGTTGGCACAAATATGGCTGGTAATCAAAAAGTGAAGTTTTTGGTAACAGGCAAAAGTAAATAACCGCAATGTTTCAAAGGAGTAAAGTCGTTAGAGTTGAACTACAACAAAAAACCTTGGATGACAGGTGAAACTTTTGAGAAGTGGATTTTAAATTTTGAAAGAAAGATGACGAAAGAAAACAGATAAATTATGTTGATTGTCGACAACTGCTCTGCCTACTTTCACTCAGAAATTTTGAAACATACAAGTGTGAAGTTTGTTTTCTTCCCTCCGAACATCTCATTTAAACTGCAGCCATTGGGCCAAGGATTTGAAAATGCACTACCAAAGGTGCATATTTCAGAAAATTATACTGAGAATAGAAACCAATCAATCTATAGATTTTGTTATAGATTTGCAGATTATGCATATTAGAGTTGGCGAAAGTGTGGAGTCAAGATCTTATGGAAACAACAATTAAGAATTGTTTTGCAAAAGAAGGTTTTGTTGAAATGCCGATTAACAGTGATGAGAGGGATGAACTACTACAAAATATTGAGAAATCTTGGGAAGAACTCCAAGTGAGAGATTTGACAAATTTTTAGGAGTTTATAATAATGTCATAGTAGCTGAATATTCAAGTGACTCCAACATTTTGGAGTGTATTTAAAGAACTAGTGATGATATCGACAATGAGTTGGATGAAAATGTTGGCAACGTTTGAAACTTTGCGTTGAGGTTTTCAGTGGGAAGAAAATATAACAGAAAATATATTTCAGTGATTAAACAAATGCAAACATTTTTATGAATGGTGTACAGTAGAATCCAATGTACAATAAAAAATAATCAAATATTTTAGGACATAATTCTTAAAAGTGCACTAATACATTGTGTGCATCATATAAGTAGTCATTTCTTAATATGTATGTATTAATAAATTAATTGTTTTAAAATGTTAGAAAATGTATTCATTCCCACTTATATCTGACTTATTTCCCATCTTTTACTATATTTATGAATTAACAGTGAATTTATGAATTTTTTATTGTTGAAAAGGTCATATTTCTTTATAACGAAATTTCTGTTTAACAAAGTTTTTCAAGGAAACAATAGATTTTGTTATATAGAGGTCTGACTGTATCTGAATGTTGATCAATTTTGTGTCTTAGAAATTCTCAAAAATAAATTGACCTTTGAAACTTGCACGTGCCTTGCTTATTTGAGAGCATATTTATGTTGAAAGATTAACTGGAAGAAGCAATCATTATCCCTGTAGCTTTTATATTATATGCTTTTTAATCTTCTTTAGGTTAAAGATGAAATTATTATAAAACTGACAGCACTTCGAGATTGTCCTGCTCGTCTGGAGAATCCAATAATTTATCATCTGGATGTTGGAGCTATGTATCCAAACATAATCCTTACTAACCGCTTACAAGTTGGTATTTTTATTTGTTGTATATATTTAAAATTTTCTTCTGATTATATTTTATATTACATTAAATGTATGAATGGTAACACCATTAACACATAACTAAAAGAGTTGTTACCCAAAAGTTTCTGGAATGTAATAGGAAAAAACAGCAAAAAAGAAGTTTCTTTTTCAGGCAATAACTTGATATCTCCTTCGAAACATTCCCTTGTAAATACACTCCCTCATCAAGTGATTTAGTTATTTGTTCAAGCAAGATATGATGAGAGGAGTTCATGAAATTTACTAAATTTCATGAATTCCTTGCTTCATCATATCTTGCAGTGCCTTTTTCAGTTTTGGTTGCTTCTCCGAAAGTTCATTAAATTTCCTTTCTTTAAGTTTAAATTTCAGTCTAGGAAACAAAAAAAAAAAATAAATAAAATATCTGGAGATAGATCTAAAGATAATGAACGATGGGTGATTTAGGTGATATCTCTGGAAATAAAAGTAATACACCTGTGTTATAATCTATTTATTTCTAATACAGTTTAAAAATCATATGTTTTTTCTATGTTTTCTGCTCTGGTTTTTTGGTGATTGTAATCCTGCAGTTGCACCATTGCAAAAACATCTAAGTATTATTTATACTTAGTTTTGTACTTCAGTATTTTTTGTGATGGTGCAACTGCAGGATTACAATCAAAGAAGAAGTAGAAGAGAAAACATCCATGAAATGTTTGATTGCTAGATTCTATTAGTATTAAATAGATTCTAAACTGCCATAGTTGAAGTGTTTTATTTCAAGAGATTTGAACTGGCTAACCTGTACAACATGCCATTTAAACATTATATTAAGACTTAAGTCATATTCTTAGCCTGAAATTCTTGCAGAGAGAGAGAGACTAATAACTGACTGACACCCATTGATTGTCTGGCTGTCATGCTATGAATCTTTAACAGAGGTTGGTCCATTTTAAATTTCTCAGATTGCTAAAAAGTTTGCAGTCTGCCACTTGCTTGCCCAACAAATGGTGTCTTTAGCATGTTTCAGAAGCTATTTTTCCAATGTTCTAACAGAATTTGGTGCAAAAGCTTCAAGTTCTGTTTCGATATTGTTCTTTCGATTGCACATTATTGAGAGAAGATGCATCATGTGACCCAGTGAAGTCCAGATTTTAGGGAATAAATATAGGTGGCAACACAACAAATGGTTGGAAGGTATGTTAATTAGAAATATGAATAAAGTGGAGGGTGCTTCCATATATTCTACATGGAAAGACAATAAGCAAGCTGTATAAGCAGGGAGATATATTCTCTCACCACCTAGTCTCTCACCACCATGGTCTGCATTGCCATGGAAATGGGAGACTGAAAACTTTGGGTATAGATATAGTAGTATTTAATTATGGCAGCCCTGGGTTTTATTTATTTACTTTGTTCCTGAAAGAAACATGAAAGACAGTTCTCAGGAGAAGCTGTTATAAGTTATGATTGAAAAATTTACACTAATTTACATTTTTATTTGTTTCCTCCTAGAACTGCTTCTGTATTGTATGTCATAATGCAATATTTTATACGTTCTGTAAAAGGCATTATCTGGAAATTAATAGGATTATACAACTTGTCAGTAGAATTATATAATACCCCTACAGTATATACCAGTTTGTTTTGAGGATGATACTCTGAAGCGAATCCAAAACGTTGGCATAAATTGCAATATTATTTAGTTGATTGTGCACCTGTGTAGGAAATTATCTTTTTCATCTCTACATAATGATAAATAAACCATTTAATTTGCAAATATACATGGAGCTCATGTTTTTTACCTTTTACCTGCTGTATTGTATTGTATTATAGTGGACCCCCCACTTTACAATATTAATTCATTCCACAAACATAATCGTATTGTGAAAATATTGTAATGTGATCCCAATAACATATTGTTTTTTTGGTAATTTGTTCCAAGACCTCAGAAATTGAAATTTTCGCTATATAACTAAGCTATTTATCTCTCTAAAAAGGTGATTTTTATAATGTAAATTGTTCATATTGTTTAAAAAATTGATTAAAACTAATATATTGATTAAAGCACAACACAAAAAATCACTTTAACTAAAGGAGGCGAAAAACAAAACACATTGCCAACACATTTGCAAATGCTGCTATTGACTGAGAGGAAAGACCATGTTCTTCTCCGTTCAGATACAATTGTAAGCCCATCATAAAGTCAAATAAGCAGGCTAACATGTTAACATGATCACTGGTTAGTAGAATCAGCTACTTGATAAATCAAATTTAAAAAACCAATTCAAATCATTAAAATGCACAACACTTTTATCATTATCATATGTGTGGTTATAAGAATCAATTTTGAATGCTTTTGTGATATTTTTCTAAAACCATTTCTGGAGGTCACTACCATAAAACAATACAAATAGTTTGCAGTTTTCAGTTTATTGGCTTTTCTGTTAGAGCAATCTGATTATAAATGAATAGTAAACTCAACCTTGTTGCATTTGCGATAATACAGATAGCTGGAATTCTGAGTTTTTTGCATTATTATGGTGAAATGTGTTTCCCCTTCACTAAAATCTTCAGTCATATATAAAACATAAATAAATTTTCAGAATCTTCTCTTCATTCCTATTTTATAAGCTTCATAAACTTGTTACTCTGTATCTCACTTGCACTATCATGCTAGTTGTAATTTGTGCATGCCATGTATTTTGTCTATATATTATTCTTAGTTTTGGTTACTTTCTTTCCATTTTTATTTTGAATGAAAACTTCAAACTGCTTGGAGGGGGGGGGGGAGTTCTCTGACCTCCACCTGCAGCATTAACTTGGCCTTTTTTGAAAAGGTCTTAACTAAATGACTAAGTGATAGGCATGTGCTTATTATGCGATGGCAAGTAAGCATAACTTATTTAGCCTTGTTAACTTTTCAATCTTCTCTAGCATTAATGCAAATAACTCCACAAAAAAAGCCCAATAGGCATTTTGTGGAATTTCTTTTATCATAAAATGTGTAATTTTTGGTGGACGTGAAATTGCAAAAAATTGACAACTTTTAAATAAAATTTATAAAAAGATTCTTTCACAAGAAATTTTTTTTTTTTTTTAATTTTTGAATAAAAACTTAGTCTGTTTTGGTTCTAAATTCTCTGTGAATAATAAGAAACACACCATAGAAATCTTACTATTTCACTTTAATTTCTGAAAGAAATTCTGGAATTAATTGATATCTATGAGTGAATAGTTATAATTTTGATATTTTTGTTCCTTTGTTTTAGATATTATTTTCATATCATTTTCAGTAAGAAATAGATTATAGCAAGTCTAAGAAGATTGTTGAAGATAAATGTTTGATTTAATTGTTTGTTGGTGTTATTAAAGAATCATTATATACTTACCTGATCCCATACGAAAAATTTTACTCAGATACAAATCAATACTGAGACTGGGCTCAGTAGATTGAATTTGAATGGCTGATGGTCTAAACACAAGAACAAGAAAACAAACTCTGTTGTGGTAAAGTCTTTAGCCCACTGCACTGGCAATGCATAGAATGTGTCGGCAGTCAGTTGCTTTTTAGTATTGCCTGCTCAGTGATGTTTGCTTGTTAATATTGCTTACTCAGTGATGTTTGCTTGTTAATATTGCTTACTTGGTGATGTTTGCTTGTCATTTCAACCATATTAAGTGACCTATCTTGTCAATCACTTTGAAGAAAGATATGACTTATTTATATCACTAGTAGCTTTTGTTCTGCTTTTACTAGTAGTTACTTATTTGTTAGTGGTGTGAATACAGAAATTTATAAAATATGAATTTTTTTGATTTGCAGTTGGTTTGTAAAGATATAAAAACTGTGCTGACTTTTTTCATGGAAAAGAATCTGGTGAGGAGTGAATTGTTTTGCTTCCATTGCAATGAAAAATTTCAGTTAAGTAGAAACAGGAGGCAAGATGCAAGTTACAGTTGGCAATGCAGAAAGTGCCTCAATACTGTATCAGTTTTAAAGGATAGTTATTTTGAAAAAGCAGACTAACCATAAATCATTTAATCCACGTGATTTACTTTTGGTTCTTACAAACTCCAGTAACATTAAGAGCATTCCGTGTCAAAATAAACAACAACACCCATGAAATGTTATGAACATTTATAGGATATATGTACTCAGAAGTTCACTGAACTGATTCATTTAGGGGGGATTGGCAAAACTGTAAAATAGATGGAACTGTCCTCATTAAACTGAAACACAACAAGAGGACACATAAAGAAGTCAACATAAAGAAGTGGCTTTGCAGTGTGTATGAACATGAATCAAAATTATCATACTCGATATTTGAAAAACCGAAATTACAATTGTTTGCTGAAGGTCATACACTAGAAAATAAAGAAAGGTATCACTATATCAGATGAATGGCCATCCCACAAGCAAATTGAAAATGTAATATGAAAGATTTACAGCCATTTAACAGTCAAACTTTGGACTACTTAGATTTTGATTTCAGGAGCATGCATAATAAATATTTAAAAACACTGGAACTGCTAAATCCTACACCAAAAGCATAAATAGCAGTTCGAAAAGATTGATTCAGGGCCACATTAATGGATACATTTGGAGGAAAAGGTAGGGATGCAGTTTTAGATGATGCTTTTCAGAATATCTTGAGCCATATAAAACACAGAATTCGTATTTTGATGTGATTGGTATTTTCATGTTTTTAGTTTTAATTTTTCATTCATGTTTTTTATTCCTCCATTCTCATTCATGTTTTTAGCTGTCATTTAGTTTCTTTTACAAATTATGGATCCTTTTTCAACTGATTTTTGTTATTTTTTGCTAATTCTTTTCATTTTGTATTTTGTTCTAGATGTAAAAATTTCTTTTAATAAAGTGCATTTTAAATTCACCAGCAATTATGTTAATTTTTTAAAAAAAATTATTCCATTTAGGTAAATTTCTGTAATGTAACTTGAAAACAACCGAAAAAAAAAAAAAAATGAAAGCATCAATGAAAAATATATATATGAGAAAGAAAATGAATTATTAATGTATGCAGTATGTTACATTTTGGGTGCATTTGCAACTAGTAATAATAATGAATTAGCAAAAAAAAAAAATAAATAATAAATAAATCGCTCAACTACTGAGTGCTGGACACTCAGGATGAAGGGTCCGTGGTCACGAATGGTCGTTAGTGTAGTATCCCATATAGAGAGCTTTATCTATCTATACGTTAAAAAAGTTTTCCTCCTAGTGATATTTATTCGAGCCAATGGGAGAAGAGGGCAAGGCAATTACGTCACTACAAATGCAATTAATTATTGACAGCTGCCTCCATAATGTTCACCAACCTCGTGCACGTGCATCCCTGTCTAACATTTGATGTTCCATTGTAATGTTTTTTGTATATTAGTGAATATTATGTATATGTAAATACTGTAGTTTAGTATTTTGAAAATATTTTAAATATTTGTATAGTTTGTAAATATTTCAGTTAAATATTTTGGTCCTGCTCTTTCGGATGCAACAATATTCCTTATGTATTATGGAACCCGAAGCAAAAGGCCTTTCCCTAAGTGACCTATGTAAACGCAGGTAAATAATTACATAGTGTTATTGGCTGAAGTCTAGTATAGTATACACCGGCAGATGCTTCGATGACACCGAGGAAGATGGCGATAATTGACAGATTGATTCTGATTGTTTTGTATCTTCAAGGAGGGGGGCTTAGCTTAGGTAGGGTGTTTATCCCTCCATCCCGCTGTTTTAAAATGCGAAAATGAGTTCCTGATTTAAAAGCAGCGGCACCTCTTCACCATTGCTGCCTCAACACTCGCTGAATACCTCCTTGCTGGGACGACTCCAGCTATGAAAATTGTTAAAATATACTTCTCTTCGCAAAATTTATAAATGACCTTTACAGAATTATTAGCTAACTATTAAACAAATGTGGGGAAAAACACTCCAGGCATATCAACCTAGGACAGTGGGCGGGGAAAGCAGTGGCATCTGCCAATCACTGCTTTGTTCCTGTCTGTTTGCCGAAATATGGGAGTCAAAACTTGTCAATCACTGCTTTCCCACTGTTTTGCTTGCCGCCATGTTGGAGAGTGTACACCATTCTGAAGTTTTACCGTGATATTTATTTAACCTTGAGAATGCCTTGCACTATAAATGCACAGATAAATAATTACATTGGTCATTTCCTGATTAGATAATGACCAGTGCGTTTTGACAGGTGTCTTTTATGTAGAAAAGATTTGACTTACTCCATATACCTCTACATTTTACGTAGAAAAGCATGCGTGGGGGATGGGCGAGCAAAGTGAGCAGGGGGCAAAGCCCTCTAGTGGTAAATGAAAAAAAGTTTCTAGTACCTCGACTTGGCCTAAAACTGAGGAACTAATGAAAACGTCTATTTGAGTGAATGACAAAGGTGGAAGAAGCAACTCCGACTTCTTCCTGGAGAAGCGATTAGTCTTGGGAGAGAAGCGACTGGCAGGTGAGGGCTGTGCAAGACTCTGCGCAGGCACCTCTCCACCATTGCTGCCTCAACACTCGCTGAATACCTCCTTGCTGGGACGACTCCAGCTTTGAAAATTGTTAAAATATACTTCTCTTCGCAAAATTTATAAATGACCTTTACAGAATTATTAGCTAACTATTTAGCAACCTTTTTGTCACCATTTGGAGAGTTACTTAGTACAAAGAAGCACACTATCAAAGTGTAATAAAAAAATTGGTTTATTAATTTTAACACAAAAAGTAAATGATTGATTTCAATCGGAATAGTTTTCCCTTGATAAGCATTGAATAACGCATATTTAATGTGTGGACATGGACATGTGTATATGTTAGGGCAGCACCTAGAATGTTAGTTCAACCCTGCCTCGTATCTCTGTGAAGTTAAATGAATCACTACAAATATCACTACAAAGTGATATTTGTAGTGATATCACTACGAAGTATCACTACAAATGGGCCAGATATGTGTGACGTAGGTTTGTGTGCATTATGTGTGTGTTCTGTTGTTATGTTCTGGCCTCTTAGCTACCCAGAAGCATCAATCACCTGGATAGATGATTCTGGGTACTCATCCTCACCATGGGAAGGTGGGCAAGTCCCAGTAAAACACGTACCATCTCGAAAGAGACTCTGACCCACCTGGTGTTGTCAATAGGTGGGCCAAGAACCTCTGGGGGCCCATTCCAGAGGGAAGAGAGAAGGAAGAAAAAAAAAACTACCCGTGGTGCAGGTTGTAAAAAAAAAAGTGCAGGTAAAATGAAAAAAGGTGCAGGTAAAAATAAAAAACAAAATAAAATATAATAACTAAAAAAAATAAAAAATAATAACTAAAAAAATAAAAAATAATAAATAGTAAATAAATAAAATAATAATAAATAAATAAAATAATAAAAAAAAAATAAAATAAAATAAAATAATAAAAAAATAATAATAAATAAAAAATAAAATAAAATAATAAAAAAGCTAGTGGTGCAGGTAAAAATAAAATAATATATATTTATATAGGTAAAATAAAATAAAATTAAATTTAAAAAAATAATAAATAAAAAAAATTGATAGTTATGGCAAATTTAGCAAAAAAAACGAACTAAAATAAATAAATAAATAAAAAAAAATATATAAAATAATAAAAAATAAAAATAAAAAATAAAAATAAAAAATATAAAATAATAAAAATAAAAAAATAATTAAAAAAAATAAAATAAAATAATAATAAAATAAAAAATTTGAATTTAGCCTTCCTTTTCACAAATGTGAAATCTAGGCTGTAGAATTGTTTGTCTGGTTTTGGTTGGCATTGGCATACAACGTCTTTCCCCGGTAAAAATGCCAGATGCAAAGTCCTGCAGGGAAGAAAGATTGCCTAGAGTCTGGTTAGTTGATCCACATGGTATGGGGAGAAGTTGGGAATTCCTCTCCGAAGTTGATCTTTGAGATCCTTGTACAAGTCGCAATCAAAAAGAACATGGTACCAGTTTTCCTTGGCTCCACAAAAGCATAGGTCGGTAGCGAGAAGCCCCAGTTAGTATAGCTTTTCATTCGGGGAGCTGTGGCCAGTCACCAAGAAGAATGTCTCAAGGCTGAGAGAGAACCAGGAGCTTGCATTTTGGCCATTGCAAACTTTACTTCAGGGAGGAATCTTTTGGTTACTGTACCTTGTGGTGACGTATTCCTCCTGGTTTGCCAGACGTTGACCAGTTCGTTGTAACATCTTGTTTTTTCACACATATCATCTGCAGTGAGATTAAGCTCAATATATCCAGAATACAGGTTGGTATTTTCTTTGTGATTGTGAAGCAGAGCCCACAGAGGACTGTAAACAAATCAAGCAGGAGAGTTCCCATAATTACCGGAATATCTGCCATGGAGACAGTCCTGCATATTCGGTGGGTGGCCAGGATCATTCCTCTTTGAATGGAGTTGAGTTTGTTTCTCATTTTTATAACTGCATGGTGGAACCACACACCGACAGCATAAGTTACAATGGGAAGGAATACTGCTTTGTAGTATAGCGATAATGTTCTCTTAGACAAACCCCAATCACTTCGAGAGACTCTGAGAATGGAAGCAGGAAAACCTTTAACTTTGGTGCTGAGGTGTTGGAGGTGTGGGAAGAAGCAGAGTTTGTGGTCAATAGTGACACCTAAGATCCTTTCTTGTGTAACTAAAGGCAGTTGCACACCAGAGATCTTGACTTGCGGGGGTCTCCTCAGGTCAAGTTTGTTCTTGAAGATCATCATTTTGGATTTAGCTGGATTTATGTGAAGCTTGTTTAACCTGGTCCAGATGGAGAGATTGGATAAAACATGCTGAGCATTAGCTTCCAGAGCAGAGCGTGAGTTTCCAGACATGATGATGGTGAGATCGTCTCCAGATGCCACAATTTTTGTTGTAAAAGATGGAAACTGGTGTTATAGAAGTGGATAGTTTGAATAAATTTAAGGAGGAACTAGACAAATTATTTAGAGGGATTACACAGGTGGTGTCAGAGTGATTTTTTTGGCTGATGCTGTATAAGTTTGATTTTTTGCATCATTTGTCCCTACTAATTCTAAATTCTAATACTAAATATTTGTTCATATTTGGTATTAGAGAGAGAGAGAGAGAGAGAGAGAGAGAGAGAGAGAGAGAGAGAGAGAGAGAGAAGAGAAATAAACTATTAGACTTGTCTTTTGCTAAGTAACTCTCTAATTCCAGTTGGTTAAAACATTTTATTGTGTATTGATTTGCTAGCTGTTGTTCATATAGAATACTGAAGCTTAATAATGAGTGACTGTCAGCTGTGTGTGTATGTGTGTTTCTGAAATTATTTCAGTACAGCCAAATATATAGAGGAGGGCGTTAGTGCCTTGATCAGTGCAATCATGCAATAAGTAAAAAGTTAACTTTTATGAAAAAACACCAAATTTTGGAGGGAATATCGTACCAGTTGAAAGAGGAAGTAAACTGGATGTGCAGGTAACTTTTTGTGACATTTGAACAGCTACTTTTTGAATTATGACTGTTTTTGTAACCTCCTATGTAAACCCATATACAGTCAGTCCTCATATAGCACGATAGTTGTGTTCCTATAAACCGTCGTGCAATGCAAAATCATGCAATATAAACAACAGGCCCTATGGGAATAATAGGGTTAGGTGCCGACCACCCAAGATTGAACACACATTTGTAACCAAAACATTACCAAACACAATAAATAATCATAATAAAATACGTATTTTATTATGATTATTTATTATTATACGTAATAAAATACGTAATACATAAGCATTTTAATTACTTAAGTATTTTAAGTAATATGTAAGTATTTTATTATGACTATTACATAATGAAATACAGTAAATCCCCGCTATTCGCAGTTTCGCGTATTCGCGGGCGTGGATGTTTCTCGCTAATCCTTGTTCAGTATGTGTTATGCGCTTGTCATGGAAGGTTTCGTCGTTTGCTTTTAATTTTATAAATTGATATGCTTACAAAAGTGAAAAATCTACTGTTTTACAATGTGTTAGTGTAAACAGAATTTTTCGAGTGTGTTAACGGAAAAAAGTGACTTTATTGTGGACAAGTTCTTTTCTAACCCCTACAAAAATATGGCTACGAATAACAAGGGAATTGTGAAAAGATCAAAGAAGGTGATGACATTAGCGAGTAAAATTCAGTTATTAGACAAAATTTGTAATGGTGAAAGTGTCTCGTCAGTCGCAAAACATTATAAAATCAATGAGTCAACGGTACGATCAATCAAGAAATCGGAAAAAAAAATCCGCCGTAGTGTCCGTGAAAACGCGCTAATTGCTTCAAAAATTTGCTCTGTAACTCGTGATGTTAAATTAGAAAAAATGGAAAAAGTTTTAAATCTGTGGATAGAAGACCGAACTCAAAATAAAATTCCGTTAAGTTCAATCAACATTCGTGAAAAGGCAAAACTCCTTTATCAACACTTTAGCGAAACTGGTGATAGCACTGGCGGGATAAGTTTTTTAGCTAGCAAAGGCGCTGGTTTGAAATTTCTAATAAATATTACATTTAATATTAAATTGTTTCTTATTTTCATTTCGATGCCATATGCTTGCATTTAACTATGTACATAGTCATATTATGAAGGTACATATAATACATACATAGACAAAATTTTAGACTAGTTTTTGTTATATATTTCATACTTTGGAACGGAACCCCTTTATTACTATGGGAACCATAACTCAGTATTCGCGTTTTCGGTATTCGCGGCATTTCTCAAGAACGTAACTCCCGCGAATAGCAGGGGTTTACTGTATTGCTAATGCTTTTGCTTCTATCGTAAGCAAACTTGTTTTTTGTTTGATTTTCTATTCAAACAGATGACAGCCATTCCATCTCTTCCAGTTCTTTGTGTCTTAATCTAATGGATTTTAATTACATTTTGAGTTGTTCCTGCTATGAAAGTTGTTTTTAT